>NC_041339.1:16371683-16606683 GCF_004354835.1 Perca flavescens | reverse complement strand
TGGGTTTCTCCAAATTAGGAGCCACATTTCCCAAAAATCCTAGTCACTGTCAACAAGTAATCGTCGCTCACTCCGCTTCCCTCTCTATGCATATGTTTTCTGTCAAACTTTACTGGAAAGAATAAACATGTTGGCAGACTTCTGCAGCATTTTAATCATCACCATTTAAAAGACACTGGAAAGCTACATTAGAACAGCAGGCGCTAACTGGTTTTACTTACAAAGGAGTTAGGGAAAGTTTCTCATGAAATCCTAAACAACGCAATTTCCTCCTCATGTCTTAAAAACAATAATAACTATTATAACTAGAAGGGCACTCCAAGGCATCCCCTATCTCATGCAGTGTGAACTTTCCCAGTCAGAACTAATTTTTCAGATTATTCTGACACCATATGAATGCAGCACAAACGCCCCTATCTCACAATGTTAAAAAGTGAAAAATTATTTGTTTTTCCCGCACCATGATTCGGATCCACTCCAAAACCTCATGGGTTCTTCCTTGGCCCATGGTACACACTTCCCCAGTCTCTCATGAAACCAGAAGTTTTTCAGTAATCATGCTGACAGACAAACAAACAAACCGAGCTGAAAACATGACCTCCTTGGCGGAGGTAATTACATCAAAGATACACTCACAAAAGTGCCTTACATCTCAAAATTCCAAAATGTTCTACCAGCTCACCACTAAACCTTTTATCCTCATCTGTGTACTTGACTTAACTTGACTTGACTTTTGGGGAATGTGGCTTTAATGTCTCACAATTAATGTGGTTAGGATTTAAAAAAAAAAAAAAAAAAAGACCACCACAAAAGATCCTCATCCACTTTAGAGTATGACCGATAAAAGACTTACAAGTTTACCAGAAATCATTGTGCAATTAAGATCAATACAAAAAAGGAGAACAAGAGAAGAAGAAAAAAAAAAAAAAAAACTAGGCTTGGTATTTCTCAGAGGGATGTTCCTTGTTGATAAAAGGGCTTCAGTTTCCATGACAGAGCTCTCCTGAGGAAAACAATTCCCAACAAGGCTTACACTGAGAACTCAGGACGATCAGTCTTCCCAACACACCGGCATGAGAGGCCCAGCTCCCTGGAGACGCTGCAGCACGGCTTCACCAACAAACTCGAACCGACATCCAGCGAGGTCAGAGAACAGAGCAAGGGGATATTTACATGCAACCACGGTCTAAGAAGAGGAAAATAATGCGAGGAAATACGTAGCAACTATTTGATACTTTCACAGCTGTGGGGGCTTTGGGAACAAACTCTATTGTATCAGGTAATGAATCAGTCAATAAGATGCTGATACAAAACGAAATAACTCCGCTACGTGTGGAGACTCTCCACCGGCTGGGAGCTCAAATCCACAGGATTAGGATACACAAAACTAATAATGAAATACTGTAACCCAGTGTCATTTTTCTAACAAGAGAATCAAAATGAAACTTCAGTTGATCCTTTTGTCACATTTGAGTGTAATGGAATGCATAGTAGACTTTCAAGATGAACTGGTTTGTCACAACTTACTTTACGTCACAAAGCCTACAGATGACTCTAAGTCACACACACACATTGCTAACTGCTTATTTAGCACATTACTCACAACACACACAAGATCATTGCCATTCACAACGCCTGCCGGACAACCTGCTGCACTGCACCTATGACTATGAGCTGTGGGCAGGGAGAGGTTAACCCCCCCCGGCCTTTCCTGTCTGTGCTCTCAGCCAACACCCACCATCTACTTGTGCTGAGTGTAGATTTACACAGACAAGACAAGTAGGACTGGAGGATACAGTGAGGAAAGAATGGAGAAGGTCAAGAGATTCAAATGAACAACAAACTCAAGACCAGGGCAGATATTTGAAAAGCAAAAACAACTTAATGTCCTTCATGAATCAGATAGGTTTCTTATTAGGACAAACCTTGGCTCTAAGCAGCCATTTTGTATCAGATATATCTTCAGTAAGAGGTTCAGAGATAGTGTTTGACATGGTTTGAAGATAGACGTCGGCTCATCCACAACAACAGTTGTTAGTTTGACCTGGGCAGGGCAGGGTGTACGGGACAGAGAGCATGCCAAAGAAATGGCTTTGTGATTGCATCGGCTGATTTTATTTGGCCTTTAAATTACATAACAAAAAAGAAATACATGTACGCTGCATTACAGGAGATTCATATTTAGAGTCAGAGAGGAATAAAGAAATCGCTTCCGTGGAAGAAAAGAAGAAGATATAAGCAGTTGTCAATCAGACTGGATAATGTCAGCGTTGGTAGATTCACATGGCAATTTTTACAATATGAAATGTAAATAGTTCCAAATGCAGACAAAACCCAACTCAAGACTCTGTTTCCATATAGGCTAATGGAATAATTACAAGCTCTACCATGTTATTATTATTACATGGCTGGGGCAACCTCACATAAGCTTGGGGTTGACTTGACAATTATTTGGGTGGCAAAGGGGGGGGAGAGGCAAAAGGGTGGGATGCCGCTATCCAGACCTGAGCGATCAAACCCAACCCAGACGTTAATCCCAGACTTGTGACAGTGAAATGGTGAGGCTTATCAAGTTCGGCAGTCTGGGGATGTTCCCACAGACGGAAAAACACCCCTAAGCTCTCGGAAAGGCCATAGAGGGACTGAAACTGCAGAGCAGAGCAGATCTGCACATCCTTTTCAGAGTTCTCCCTCCAACTTCCACCACTATCACCAGCGCAGACACAACAGGGAAAGAACACAGCGCCAAACACCCAGGCCATTATGCAACACCCGTCAGTCAAGGGCTTGTGGCATGAATACAGAAAACCAAAGTCCCACCACAGTGGTGCATTCTACAGACACAGACTCTGAGGCTGAAAACTGATTTTTCTGAAGGTGGTGGTGGGGACTTCTCACTTCTGTTGGTTTCTGCAATGTAAATGTTATTATCAGAGGCCTATGATTTACATGGAGGACCACAGGTGTCACGTCAATGGATATAAATCTATAAATGAATGAATCAATTTTGAATGATGCATTTGATTGTTTTGATGTTTTTCTATAAACCCTTTTTTTGTGACATGTATTAATGATTAATAGATTTGTAATCTCTATATTCATGGGTTCAATAATCCCATTTGTAAAATGTTTGATGTATTCCTGTTTCATTGTCCAATTAGATCATCTTTAATCTTCAATCTTTATTTTATTTCGAAAAAAATAAATTATAAAAAAAATAAAAAAAACACAATGAGTGCATAGCAACTCACCAAAAGGAAAAACAATATCTATAAAGTGTTACAAATAATATGTTAAATCTGTCCGAAAAGGAGCTGGAGCCGGAGCTTGTGATTTTCCCCACCCCTCATTCGACTGTAAATAGTTCCTGTATATATGATATATAATAGCAAGATAACAAATATACACAAAACAAAACACATACCAAACATTTTTAACATTTTGCACCAAACAACCCATTACCCTAATCATAACAGCTAATGGAAGGCTTTATAATTATTGAAATGACACATGCAGTCCTCTGTATATCATATCCTATTCAGTTCCATTCATTAAAGATTGATAGCAAAAGACAAATGTTGACAACTATGACCACACCATCTCATTATTTATTCATTAGCCAGAGACGAGGAGACAAAAACCTGTACAGTAGTGATATGATCTCGTTACTAAAGCAATGGAAAACTAAAACTAAATATATCTAAAACTGAAGCTAAATTGCAAAACAATGATCAGTGGAGCAATGTGGAAGCAACATCTTGAGAAGTGCACGGTATGTGAGAAGTGGGGGGAATTCTTGAGAAGCTTCCTGGCAGACACACTATTGAAGAAAATGAGGAATATTCGGGGCACACACGCATATCACATTTCCATAAACAAACATTGAGCTTCCTGAGGCTCTGTAAAAGTCCTGCAAAGTTTTTGGTGAGTAGTTTGGAGCATGCAGCAGCGGGCCTGTGAGGAGAATGAGAGTTCCTCCTGTGTTTTACGCATGGTGCTACTTAATGTCACATTTCAGCCTGGACAATGTTGCAGATCTGCATAAGCAAAGCGGGATGGCAGGCTGCTCTTACTGGACTCAGGCATGGAACCACAGTTGTTTAACTTGCCTTTTAAAAGAGATACTGGAATACAATAGCTCCTGTGTTGTCCTGCAGCTCTTCCCTCTCATTAAAAAACACGTCTTCGTCGTGTCCCTTTAACGTGAGAATAAAGGAAGGCTTCCCGAGGTTGCTGTCATGAGTGCAAAATACACAAACACACCGAACGGACTGGCAATAACCCGCTGTCCCCACAAATACATGATCTTCATGGTGTCAGGATTCTCGCTGACAACACTGAAGTGCAACTCCTAGATAATAGGCGGATAATGCTGACGTATAGTTCTGTACTTAGTGTCCATAACTTACCAACTGCAACGCACAGCACGTCCACCACCACGAACAGCTTTTTCTTCCTCAGCTCCTTCATCTTCTTATTTTCGCTCATTCGCGTTCAAATCAATAACTTGAAGAGAGAATAACTAGCCTACTTTTTGTAATGAGGCAAACAAGTCCATCGACGCTCGCTAACTTTGGAATAAAAGCCTATGCAAACAATCTGGCAACCTGCACTACGGGTTCTTCCGGGATCCTCTTCCCTACCTGTGCTGCTACCATTTGACAGCAAAGGTGTGCAACTTTCTTTCTTTTTTTTAAACGACAGCGTGTTAAAAAACTGAGCAGATACGAAGCAGCGCTGTAGTGTTGCGTCCTGTTGAGCGCATTAGACCTACTGCTTTGGGTACAACAGCAGAACTGGAGAGTTCCTCCGATTTCACAGCGCTGGAGGCGTCCGGAGGAGCTAGAATAAACGCTTTCGTCCGCACACGCACACACACACGCACACACACACGCACGCACACACACCACCGCACTGGTCCCTCCTCCTTACTTCCTCGTCTGGCTCCTCTCTGGCTATCTGATCCCCGTGCAAAGAGCAAGTGAGAAAATCTATCTGAGGTTTTTTGCTAAGCTTTTCTCTCCCTGCCTTGCAAGCCAACTTTTTTTAATGTCTTTTCAGTAACACTTTATGGATCAGAACAGCAGTAAATCTGACACAAAGTGCGCTGTCAGGTTTAATGACTCGTGAAACAATTGACTGTCGTTACACCTGACCTCATTATCTGGACTTGATCAAGAACACACACTCATGGGATTTAAAAGCACTACACTGAGGCTGTGGCTTTAATTGAGGACTCAGCTCTGCCCCCATTTCTGAAATCCTCACATAGATGAGAGCCCTAAATGATCTCATCCCATCATGCACTCTAGTTCCCCCATAAATGCCCCACAGGACTAACACTCGAGCTGCTCAGTTTTGTTGAGAACTTAACCTTTTCCCTCAGTGCACCCTCCTCCCAATTGTGAGAGACATTCATATTGAAACTGACTAAAAAGCAAACAAGTTCTAAATAAAGTGCACACATATTAGTCAACACCTTCTTGTCCCTGGGAGGTGGACTCACACTGTGCACACTTGGTGGGTGATTAAAAAAAAAAAAATATATAGAAGACAAAACTTCCATCTTAACAAAGCAGGGATACTTTAATATGCCCTGCTGGGACTGTAGCAACATTAGCATGATTTAACACCAGCATGACTCTAAGCCATGCTGTTAGTTTTTCGTGTGTGTTTTTAATTTGCTCCAGGCAGTCAGGATGTTTCCCCACCAGCTGTCAATATCAGGCCACCACTTGCTGGCAACATCCATCCATGTGTATAGCACATTAGAGTAATTTGTGTGTATTAACAGTTGACTCTGTTTGCATGTCAAACACCACGTTTACCCCTAAGTCTATTAGTTCAGCACCCTTGAGTTGATAAGTAGATAATCTTGCGTGCACAAACTCTGAATTGCATCTTTATTTGACTTTCTGCACATTTGCAAAACATAGAATTAAAGGCACTAACATGAGATTATATTTGGCACTGTACAGCTGCCGACTACAACTTGATAGTATGCAAATGAAACATCAATAATATATCTTTTGAGTATCAAATTCCCACCTTGAAATACTGCTATGGGGTGAAAGCAGGGGGAAAGGGAACAGCTGTTAGTACAAGGACAACTGAGATTTTTCTGCCCCCTTGTGATGGTTTCTAACAATAACAAGCTCATTTCAACAGACTCCGAAACTCTAGTAAAACGGATTGAAATATAAAAAATAAATAAGGAATCTGGGATGACATTGCCAGATTGCTGCAGGAAATAGATTCACAAATATGGTCCCAATCCATAAAGGAATGCCTCCACATTTCATATTTGTTATTTCAGCCACCACATTTTGCTTTGTGAAATAAAATGAAACAATCTTTTCGTTGATGGCTTGTGGAGGTAAGGTTAAGCATATATGCCCTAAGTCAGGTCAGTCTGCTTCAGTGAGTACACAATCGACCTTTATTTCTTACCTCGAAAAACCATTTAGGACGTATCCTCAACTACAACAGTGTCAACATTTAAAAACAATGCTTGGACATTTCAAGTTTTGTTCAGCGGGTCGTTATGCCCTTTGTGACAAAAAAGTTGTCTGTTAATCTTTGGAACAAAGTGCCATTGCTAGCTGGATGCAGATGTTTTTAACCTGAGATAGCCTACACTTGTGTTGTTAATGTTGTGTGTTTAACTAGTGATAGCTACCAGTCACACTGATGGCCCTGTGTTGTTTTATTGTCAACTGAAATGCAAATAAAGAACATTTCTTCTGACAAGAGACCATCAGATTTACATTCTGAGTCTCACACTCACGCATACTCAGTGGAGACAACTCTGCTAATTTAACCCTTGCGTTGTCCTTGGGTCAAATTCGACTTGTTTTTAAAGTTTTTTATATCAGAAATAGGGGTTTCTTACAACCACATTGCCCCAAAATAACATGGATGCATGCACGTTGTATGGAACACATACAACATTCTTCGCAGGTACAATTGATGATTACTTTCATTGACTTTTGGGTGTTTTATTCAATTTTATAGCATTTGAAAAAAAATGTCAAAATGGTTTCAAAACATATCCTGACTAAACTTTGACAGATACCAGTCTGTGATTCACTCACAGACTATTAGTCAAAACAATTCATAATTCCTGCTTTTTTTAAATCAAAAATTACGTAAAATGTTATATAAATTAGGTGTATTGACCATGAATTTAAAAAAGCATTGAGAAAAGTGACAACAACTTTTTTTTAAGTGTCAAATGCATTGGAAAAAGTGACAAAAACAATTCATTTTCAAATTTTTCCGGAAGGACAACAAATTCCTGGTGGACAGGAAGACAACACGAGGGTTAAGCAGAGAAAACAAAGCATTGATTTTCTGCTTGTAAATTGCACTTTTATTAAAAAAATGGGGGAAAAAAGCAATTTGTCATTTAGTTACTCTGCCTTGTAAGAACCCTACTATCAGTTTTCTGTTAACTGAGTAGGAAAAACATATGAACTTTATTTAGCTGCCTTCCCCGAGGTGCCTTACATGGCCACTTTCATGCATTTGTTCTCCTCAAATAAATAGCTCGTGTAATTAGCAGCGTAGCTCCTAATCTGTCAGTAAAACCTGGCCTGGAGAACAGGAGGCCAGATGAGATAGAGGGAGAGTTGCGTCACATGAGGGCTTTTCCTGCTGGTATACTGCTGTCAACATGCACTTCTTATTCTCTGATATCACTCTTACATATTAAAACATGTAGCTGAAACGACAACGACAACTAAACAAAATTTTCCAACTTTCTTTGTATTCCTTGGACCAGCAGGGAACATCTGCTGGTCTGGTAACATCTAAAGGTAGCACTGAACTACTACAGTCATTTCATTTTATACTTCATACAAACATTAAGTAACTTAACACCTAACTTAACGGTGAGATTTAATGGCCACTGCAACTCAGTCAGAACCATCTCCACAGGTTGTCCTCAAGGTTCTGTGATTTCCCCAGTTTTGTTCACCCTGTACACCAATGACTGCAGAAGTGAGAATCCAGACATGGTATACCTGAAGTACTCTGACCTATTCTCCCTACCCACCCCTCTACTCCTACCCCCAGGGTTTTTAGTTTCTTTTAGTATTTTAGTATTTAGCATTTATTTATTCTCTGGAATGATTAATACGGACTATGTATCGTTGTATGTTGTTTTTGAATGTGCCTGACCACAAACAAAGTTCTTTTGATTTAGATTTTGATTTTGAACTGCTACATTAGAGCTCTTTTGGTGTTCGCCAATACTGGACAGCAGTTGAGTGTGTACAACTGTATGGATATGGTGAAAATAATGTACTGTACACATTTGATAAAACCTCCATGATTCAATGAAAGTTACTCAAAGAAGTCTATAATCTCTAGTCTATAATACACTATATTACATATTGCTTAAAGACAAAAATATTGACTTTTTTTGTTGGTTCAAGGCAACGTATGGTTGTGATGCCTTATTACTGTATGATATGGAGTCCTGGACATCTTGTAATAAGACTAATAATTTTATACCTAGAGATTATTTCACTTGTTGCCTTTGGAATTGGTTTTTCTTGCTATACACTTTTAGCTGCTTTATTTGAAAGCCATAGATTAAACAACTTTATTTTTGCATCACTGTTGGTACAAAACTGTACTGGTAGATCATCTCACCATGTCTACATGCAGCGATAATGAGGAGGGAGAAACACTATGATGAACACAGGCGGGAGGACACACACCAGGATGGTCCTCTCCGAACATGCGTCTTCTGACAAACACACAGATGCATTTATGAACACACGTACAGTACATACAAGGACCACCAAATGTAAGGTGTTAGGTTTTGATTGGCGCATGATTCGCAGTAGAGTCTCAGCCATTGTAGTGAAGAGACATACATGTATTATTTTAATTGAAACACAACAAATATGCTTATTATATTTCCATGTCACTGCAAGGCTCTCAATAAATACTTTTGAGCATTCTTGTCAAGCAAATAACAATAGTTTCTGTATACTTTTTTTGGGAGGCACAACACAAAGTATAGAAGTACAGTATGTCAGCCAATCGTCTGTGTGTTTAAACCTTACTTGTTGCTTCGCTCTCCATCTGACAGTACATGCTGTATCGGGTGATGAAGCCATGACTGCAGCGTTGCTCTGTTCCTTCACCTGCTACCTGGGACCAGCAGAGGGCACCAGAGGTGGAGCAAATCGTTTGTATTCAATTTTAACAACTTGGCAAAACTAAGTGATTCTAGTATCTTTTGAGTATCAAATTCCCACCTTGAAATACTGCTGTAACAAAGTTTCCTTCAGTGGTCAGCATGCATTCCTTTCAGGAACAAAAAGTGTCTAAACATCCAAAGAAACTTCTGAAACTGCTTGTTTCTGGGGGGGGAGCATCCAAAAATCCTGTGTAGCATATGCCTAGTCATGTCCCGTGCCACTTCTTGCGTGTTTTCGGGACAAAAACATTGTTTGGAGAGTAGGCTCGGGAATTCGTCCCAGTGAAAGATTTAGTAGTGTATGAGCCACTGCTAGTCTCACAAACAAGTGCAGGTGCTGCATCAGCTTTTAAAAAGTAATTCATACATATTTCACTCATGTTCATTTTAATAGTTTCTTTTTATTTTATTTTTACAAAATATAATAATTATAAACAAACATAACAGAAGCAGTACAATATATAAATTGCTAAAAATAAAAGAATTAATTAAAGGGAGTGATTCGGTGCCGTTTCCTGCCTTCATGGTCTCGTCATGACCCCCCCCCCCACCCACTCTCATGTAAACAAAGACCAAACAAATATTGATCTGAAACTGGCTTGGCTTTAACAGGAAGAGCTTCCACATGAGACAGAAACGAGGAATAAAAAGGACAGATGGAAGAAAGAACTTTGGGCTTAATCCTTTCATTCGTTCCCTGTAACATTGCCTTTGCCTCTTTAGAGAGTGTGACTAACGTGCAGAAGAAAATTCCACATATGTACGTTGTGTATGAATGGATACACAAACCAATACATGATTTTGTGAAGTGACTTTTTTTTTTTATTTAATTATTCTTAATAAGGAGGTATCTTGAAGCTCATCAATCAAATAATCAACTAATATTCACTGTAATCTTTAGTATAAGCTTTGTCCATATATGTATTTATCATATCTATGACCTCACATCGGGGGTTAAGTCTATAGGATTCTTATCCTGGAACTGGCATATTCTTTTGAGATATTAAACTGTAGGTTTAAACTTTAGAATAATATCTGTGCCAATTCATTTAAATACTGTGCGATGATAAAAGTGCACTGAGAATAGAGAAGTTTGTCTTCCTCAAAATTTATATGACTAACATGAGGGAACATGATAGTTTTGGGACACAGGCAATTGAGAAACCGTTAAGAGATTTGCACTATAAAATATATTATTAGAAATGTTATTGCATCTACATGTGTGACATTTGTCAGTGTATTTCATTATGTCTGACGGCAGGGGTCGGTGATGGAAACTTTTCAGAGTGTTTGTTAAATCCACAACGCAGTTTGGATCTGTCCCACTAAAAATATCACTAACGTACCTTTGTTCACACTTTGTTCAAAGATTGGACATTACTTGGATGTAAAATGGCATTTCAGCATATTTGGACCCCAACGTCTGTTATTACATTAGTTTTTACTCTTACACCGACAAGATTCGTCATATTCCAATAAACTTCTAATCACGTAATCACTTTCCTATCTGACACCTGTCCAGAGTGATAGTGACTGACTCATTGATTAACGGTCTTGGGGATCATCAAAGTTGCAGAACCTGAGAAAAGTGTGATTGCAGTCAGTGACTTACCTATGTTCGCATTTACATTTTACATTTACACATTTTATTTTATGCCTAATCTGCATGGCAAACAGCCTCCTAATGGTACGAAATATTCAACATGATGCAAACGTTGATCAGAAATGATGACAAAGCACTGCACCTTTGTAAATCTCTATGTAAATCTTCAAATTAAGAACAAGCATGAAAACTTCCACAAAAGCAAAACTAAGACCTGCAAAAAATATTGAGCTTTTTTTTTTTCCGACCATGTTCAAATCTCAACCTCAGAAAATGTTAGTTAGTTTCAGGGAAACTAATTACGGACTTCATTGAGGACCTTTAAACTTAAGTTAAAGTTTAAATAAAGTATTCTATATATACTTTGAACAGACAGATTTTACTCTGTGGTCAGCATGGCAGCAACCATGTCAACATGACACCTTCTCCAGAGACAGATCTCAAATGGCTGCAGCGGCAAAAATGCTGATCAATATGCAGAACGTATACCTGAAAATAAATGGGATTGGCTCTTGCAGGAAGAAGTTTGGATGAAATCTGAGCTGCATTTAAACTTTCCCATCCTGATAAATAAGAAAACAAAGAAACAGTGGTTAACGCTGACAATCATTGATCTGTTTTAGGAGAAAAAAATGGACTGCTAGCCACTTGCTTCTGGTTTGTTTGCATGGCCACTGCAGCTCTCATCATCTGCACTGCACTTTCACCAGTACAGTATGTATTAATCATAGCCAATCAATAGCTCTGCCCTGATAGTAGTGATTAACACTCGTCATTCCACAATGGACAGAGGGTTCAAGTGTCTCATTTTAAAAAGTGGGTTCAGACAGGTGAGTAACCCCCTAACACAGGTAGTAGGTCCTTTCTTTTTCACAAAGTAAGGTAAATGCACTTTTTGTCCTGTTTTTTTTTTTTTTCAAGCCCTGTGTAAATACCAACACCGATCAAAGATCTCAACCCAGGGCAAACCATGAAGAGTACCACTCAGTTTTGAATTCCCCATGTCTCTTCACTGTGTGAGAGAGCGGGGATGCTGGACAGGAGAGAAGTGCAGCAGGCTGCCAAATGCTTGGAAGTGTGACGGGAGGACAGAAGATGAGGGAGGTGAGGCAGACGGCAGACTAAACTCTACCTGCAGCCCGTGGGGGGAGCCAGTCCCACCGCCTGCTGCATCACAGTCAGGGCCCTCTGAAACAAAAGGTCCGCTATACATGTGCAGCTGGTAAAAACAGGAGCCTGGGAGGCGATAGTCATCATGGCAGGACGGAGGGCTCCCGCCAGCCCACTGGGAGCTCTGGAGGGAGGGCGGGGACTGGAGCTGAACTAGAGCTGAGGGACAACAACTGCCTGAGTCAGGATCCCGCAGGCCGTCCATGGGCGGGAGAGAGAAGGGACAGCCAAAGAGCTGCTGAGGACATCCGTCACCACACAAGTCTGACAGCCCCATCACCAGCTCACCATCTGGACAGAGCAACAAAATGTCACGTAATCTTGCTTTATATGTTCCAGAAATGTTCACATACTGGATGTTTTCAGTTAAATTAGCTTTATCCAAAACATTTTCAGTGAACTAAAACTTGTGTACACTCAGTAAATACAGCTGCTTCAAAAAGTATTTATTCCACATTTATGAAACTGTAAATTATGGCATCAGTGAGTTTCTCTTTAGCGATGGAAGTAATTGACAGAAACATGCATCAAAGTGGCTCTTAAATGAGCACACAATCATTTCATTTGCATAAGGACCTATGAGTTGCCCTCTCTTGCCAAATGCATGGGAACTATTTATCTGCTTATATAGCAATATGTATGATTATTTTGTTTTGTTGATTTGCATTGTAAATTCCTTATAGGTGTGTGTAAGCTGTCGATATGCACTGCAGCCATAACAACAAACTGTAAACGTGTTCTTAGTAAATACAAGTGATTTTAATTTTAACCTAGGGTTAAGATTAAATGTTACACTTTGAACATATGAGATGGTAAATATCAAATGTACTAAAAAAAAAAATACAAAAGTCAAGAGGGCAAAGGTTGAATTCATCCTGAAATTATCTGTTAGATAATTAGTGGCATTTACTGAATAGCCAGAGGAGGCTTTATGGCCTACTTTATGTTATACAATAGCCCTGTGCCGTTTGGCTCCGATTAGATTATCTACCACAGGCAAGTTAATGAGATTTGTTCCCAACCACCACAGTATTCATGTTCTCTCTCTAATTCTCTCGTCTTGCCTTCTTTACCTGCAGGCCCAGCCTGCTTTCTGTGGCCTGTCTGGACCGAGTTCATGGCTTTAAGAGAAAGCGGGGAGTTCGCCTGCGGCGGGGACGGCTCTCCTCCTCTGGAGCACCATGTCAACAGGTGTGCATGCACACACATACAGATACAGACATGCATACGTGCACGCACAAACACAACAACACAGGACACACAAGAAGCAAGAAAAGAGTGGGGAAAACAAAAGGGGTGAGACATAAAAATGATTCATAACAGAAGATAATGAATATGTGATGTCAGAATAAAAGGCGAACCATGTTTTCAAAATAAGACAATCAATAGATAAAAATGAAATCCATAGAATTGCATGTTAAACACAATGAATAGAAGAAAATTATGGGATTTGAAATATGTGTCTGACATGGTATGTACAGTAAATGGTTAAATACAGAAAAGATGCACAGGTCTGATTTCAGCATTATGGGAAACTAAATCCTCAAAAGGCACACTGGGATTGTTTAACTATATGCTCTATTCACTAAATGGTAGAGCTGAGTGCTCTGAGACCAGCTTCCACTTCAAATGAAACTTCTTAAGAGTGGAAATCTTCTAAGGTTTATGTGCTCTAACATTTTAATGTGCTTGTTGTCCAAGCTATTCTGTCTTGCTGAAAACATTAGATAATGGGAATACTATTTCAAGGTATTACGGCTATAACCCTTGCTTCACTACTATTTGTGTCAGTCATCTATAAAAAGAGCAAATTTGACTGTGGCAACAGATTTCAGAATATGAGCCACCACATCAGGTGTTTGATTACCTTGTTTGTCCTGGTCCGGGCTCGCCTGGGGAGGTAATGGGGACTCCAGCTGCCCAGTGGCCATGGAGCTGTGGGACAACAAGCTTGAGGAATTGTTGCTTTCCTCCAGCTCCCCAACCTCCCCATCTTGGTCGCCATCTTCCCTGTAGCACACAACACAACCACTGTTAGCGTACCATACCATGCATCAACAGTGAAAAGTTGTCAAGACACAATTTCAGACAAAGAGCAGAAGAGTGATAGCCTGACGTCGTCTGATACTGCTCCATTGGGCTGTGATTATGGGGCGTGTTTTAACCGAACCAGGAGAGAAAATGCCTCTGCGCTCAATTGGATAGACCTACAACCAATCAGAGCAACGGAGTATGTGACGTATGTTGAGCAACGCATAGTTGTCAACAGAACTCAACTGCACGCACGCTGTTCCGCTTTTAAATTGAGCGCGCTGTCGATATCTTCTATAACAGACGCATTGGCGGAATCTACACATCTCAATTCTCCAACGGCAGCCATCTTTGTTGTAAACGGATACAACCCAAACTCAAGTCCAGACCGAACTTCCCGACCTCAAATGTTGTGGGCGGGGGCGGGGCTACGTTTGGCTGGCATCCAGGCTAGGAGAATGACACACCCTTACGCTACAGATCCACTTTTGCTACACGACTGATGCGTGGTGTTGCAACGCCTCCCCTCATTTGTACGTTGATGGGCGTTCCTCAATTTACAGCATTTTTGCAACGTCTAGCAGGAAAAGGTCCCACGTTCTCCCCGTCTCCTCTGTGCTCTACTTCTATTGGATAGTTGCGTCACGTTAAACGGATTCATTTGCATAAAGCTGGGCATTGGCCATCGCCTTCCCGGAATGCTTTGCGTGCACGTTGAAGTCGCTTGACGTCACCCATAGGAATATAGTGGAGCGCGGTGCGACAAAAGCATCGCACGGACAAGTGAATCTGTACCGTTACCCCTAATTTCCACCAGGCGCGTCTGCGCTGCAGTTCAGGCGTGTGGTGTGTCCCGTGAACAATTGCGGCCATTCAAGCCAATGCTTGATATTCCACCAGCTGCGCCACGGCGCGTCCCAGAAGCATGCGTGAAGCGGCTCTCCGCTACGCTAAATATACGCGCCAGGTCTATTTTCACGCGGGCCGTTCGGACAGCCAGGCAGGCAGTGAAACAGCTAGACTATCCTGTCAATTTACCAAAACACACCCCCAAATATCAATGCAAATATGTCTCCTTTGCAACACCACGGACAACAAGAAATTCGTCCTGGAGGTGGAAAAACATACAGCAATACCACATCACAGATTTTTTTTAATCAGGACAACACCAGAAAAGAGAAGGCATGGAGTTTAATTGCAGGAGTGCTTGGAGTGGAAGGTAGACACTATCTTAATAAACACGTGATTGTTCTGTAAAAGGACTTGTAGAGTCAATAAAATCTGTGAGTCGGGCAGCAAGACGCTCCACAGCACAGACGCACCCAGTAGAGAATCGGAGTAAGGCACACACCCTTTGCTGCTCTCCCAATACCATGGAGGTGAATGGAAACTTGTTTTTGTGCTCAAAGAATTTAAAAAAAACTGCATAAAAAAACAAACATAACATTTTCCCAGAAACAGTGGCCCTGCTACTCTGGATATTCAATATTCATAAGGGCTATTTTCCGGTAAACAAGACACATACATGTTTTGTAATTTGGGATTAGACCAGTAGCAGATGTGCACTATAAATAGCGTTGACAAAGCTATAACTAATGGGAATGAATAAATAAACAGCTTTAAAAGAGATCAGGTGTTACTGAAAGAGGTTCTCGGAACAGGACTGTTATGGATTTAATGTGAAGTTCACATGAGAACATGCAGGAAATTCTCATTGCAGGGGCAAATAGAATACAATCATATGCTGAGACAGAGTAGATCATATCAACATGTCTTTAATACATTTAAGATGACTCACAGCCTAAAAGTTCTAACTTTCCATGATTTTTATATATATATATATATATATATATATATATATATATATATATATATATATATATATATATATATATATATATATATATATATATATATATATATCATATATATATATATATATATATATTCTGAATACTGAATAGCAGAAATAGCAAGATCTCACGTTCCTGTTTACAAATCATGCATGCTTGGGCTCAGGCACCCATCAATCTTGTCATTTGTGTTTCAGCAGTACTCACATGCTCTCTGATTGGAGGCTGAACTTCTTGCGGCTGAGCCTGGTGGCCTGCTGGGTAAAGTACTCGTGACGGTCAGACTTCTTCCACATGTAGTAATACTCCACACACTCCCCAACGGAGCGCGTTCGTACCTGAGGAGGAGGAAAACGTTTTTTACTTTGAGAAAAAGCTCTCATCATCAGTCAGGAAAGACTTGACTGTACACTCACCTTATTAGCATGAATGAGGTGGAAGTTTTTCCCGTAAACCCGAAAGCCATGCTCAAAACTCCTACACTCCTCCTCACTCCAGACACAAAGCTCTTCTAAAGAGAGGGAAAAGCACCAGATGTATTTTAGCACTACACATTCATTTTAATTATAGTAATTTTTAGCATAATTTATAATAACAGTTTTTTTTTTTTTTTTAATTAATCTTCAATAGGGGGGTCCGGGACAGTGGGATCCAGGACCCCTAGGGGGTCCTCAATGCAGGGGGTCTCACAATGTTTGTTAATTTTTGAAAGTTTTTCCCAAAATCCAACATATTATTAGCAAATATAAATCCCCACTGATGATCGGCGTACTGGCCTATTGGTAAGGTAGTCACTAAGATAGCCATCCACAGATAGTTAATTAATTAATAATCCACTGTGCCACATGTATGTTTTAACATTAAAACATCATTAATAAAATCATGCCAACAATTATTAGGCATTAAGTATTCTATGCAAAAAGACAATGCATAAAGGCTTTAGGCCGCCCTACATGTTATTGTAGGCCCAGCAACTTCATTTTATACAATATACTGTATGTAGTGGGGGGGGCCCTGCTCCATCTCTCTTTCAGCTAAGGGGTACTTGGCTTAAAAAATGTTGAAGACCCCTGCTGTAGATGATCGCAGAGCAGGGTTTTGATGTCACCTCTCAATGTCCAGTTTTGACTTTATAGAGCCAGCTGCAGAAAAACTGGTAGGTGGGTCGTAGGTTTTTTTCCAACTCCATTTCAAACTACAGTGAAGGTCTTGGACATTGACAGGGTATTAGATACTTTGCAGTATCCTCCAGCAGAAATGCTTTCGTAGGGCTCAAACACGGTATGGGTTCTGCAGTTTCTAGAACTCAATGCTTGATTTCAGGCTCCCAAATGGGTCTACATTCCTTTATTTTACTCAGTGCCCCACATTTCCAGTTTCCTTGTCAAGGATGTAATTCTACAAGCTGTGGACGGCATTGTGTTGGTGCCCTGCAACAGCAAATGTAGTTCATTGAGTTTCTAAAACAAGTCACTTCATGAGGAAGTTGTTATATTTATATTTGTGGGCTAGTGAATTCTTTTAATTTCCCAAGATCATAATCTCATCCTACAGTTTGTCATTACATACGTAGCTCAGCTCAGGACTCAGATAGGAACAGCACTTGGATGCACGTTCTTTTCTTTTTGTCATACAGTACGTTGACTGACTGCACCTTGGCAAAATTGCACTTGATGAACATTTGGGAGTCCCTGTAATTTACTAGCTATTGCCCAATTTCAGATCATCTTTCAAAGATGTGAAAGAAATTAAAACCCAATGTAATTCTCTTTCACATCATCTGCATCAACAAATCTGACAATGGTATGGTGTCAGTTACTTCATCCATCTGCAGAGCAAAATGTCTGTTTCTGATCTTGTTGATATGCTGATGCTTGAAATTTTTCCATAAAATATTCAAAGCTGTTGTTTGACTGAGGGATAGCTCTCAGTTTGAGACCATATCAATAGCTGGAGGAAGGTTTGACTCCACTTCTGTTGTGTGTGGCTTTTTAGTCTACACAACTTGGTAGGCTCCTTTGTGGGAAGGAGTGACTTAACAAACAAACGTTTTGTGGTTTTCTTTCTGATTTGGTGGTTTCAATGCTTCAAGATCCATAAGATAAGACACAGAGTTTCATTAGTCATTGTCACGGTCATTGAGAGGATTATAAGTAAGTATAATAGCAGGTTGGAAAAAGTACTTTAGGACAACAGGAAGGTTCTTACCGCTGAACACTTTCACATTGAAGCGTAGTCGTCTCAGTGCCTCTTCTGCATTAAAGTTGCATTTTACTAGTTCATACAGTGCCTGAGAATCACGAGAATGGATGAGACAAAAGGGTTAGACTGTTACAAAGAGACGTAATGGCTGCTAAATCTGATCTCTATTTTTACACTGAGTGGAAGAACTCCAGATTGACCACTGACAAAGACTGACCAAACCATCATCCACTATCAACTGCATTAAGGTGAGGTAGATTAGTCAAGATGTGGTGAATTAAGACCAGTTTTTCCAAGCCTTGAGACATAGGGACACGTTTTGTGACAAAAGCGGTAGAACTAAATATTAAGAAAGCAAAGATAGTGAGCAGTACTTACAGCACATGTTACTACAATCAGCCGGACAGCTGGAATACACTACTTGACAGTGTCTTCTGGACTGCAATTTAAAGTTACTATACCTGTTGGTTGTCTCTGACAGTGTCTCCTCGTGTTTGTGTGCATGGTGCCCCCTGCTGGCCATGTGGGCTCTGTGCATTCAGCAAAAACTCTTCTACTTCCTGCACTGGCAGAACACCCGGCCTCCACAGCAACTGGTCCTCACTGCTGCAGTCTAGAGCAACGACGAAATGTTTTAGGGTATGAGGGCAAATGCAGTGGAAGAGACAGAAAGAAGATGAGGATTTGGGAAGGGGAGGAGATAGAAAAAAACTGATTGAGAGACAGAAAAAGGACAGTGAAGGTAGACAGAGATGTGTTTGGCAGTGTCTTGTTCGATACCTCCAGTGGGAGCTAACCCAGCAACAAAAGATTTTTTTAGTTGCTTACCTCTCTCCTGGTAGGAATATGAACGGAGTGGAGGGATTTTCGCCTGGTACATAGAGCCAACCATGATCTCCTGAGAAGGAAATCAAAGACACAGTCAGTCATAGCTTGGAAATGGCTCATATAATAAAGGCCGACATTTTGTTGAAGTATGTGCTGTGTGATAGGGTTCTTTAAGCAGACCTGCCCACTTGAAAATATAAGGACCTGAACAGAACCAGGTCTCAAGTTCAAGCTATTAGGCTACTTTTTGGTTTTGGAATCAGTCCGATTTTATCGCCACTAGTCTTTTCTCTGGCTTGCATACATGAAAATATTTGTAAGTTCTGCATCTTTTGACAGTCAATCAAAACTGTCTTGCATGGGGCTTTGATGGTTCTGTTGAAATCAGGTTTCAGGTCTTAGAACAGTTTGGGTTCAGTTGATCCAGCAGAGTGGTCCCAGGAATTTCATATCGTACAATCCTACAGTACATGATTTATACCTGATACAAATGGTCAATACCAAGGATAGACTGTGTACAAAAAGTGGACGTAGCCACCGTGATGTCATCATTGGTTTGTGGACTACCATTTTGAAGCCTCAAGTTTTGTCGCCATGTTGTTTTTTTGGAGACAGGAGTGACCATATTTGGACGAAATGGGTGGAGCTAAGTTACCAGCTAACGCTAGCGTTAGATAGCTAGCTTGGTTAGCAAGGTGCATCCGTAATTCACGTTGACCGTGATATTAATTGAATTACCAGAAAGAATTTACAGCCGACTCCTTAAGAGTCTCTTTTAGTACAACCAAACGCTGAACAAGAAGTTTTTAGGCGACCAAATGTTACAATTAACTTTCATGAACTGAAAAAACAGTGAAAGTATCAAAGTTCTGAGACAAAAAACACGGACACCCAAAAACAAGTTTACAGCTATTTAAATGTGAACAGTGCCATGGCTACGCATTGCTGCTGAAAATTAGATAGAATGCAGGTTTAAGGCACTTGCACATTGGCTTCACTTTTATACTGTACAGTCTATGGTACAAGATGTGTACAGATTTTGATGCTGTCGAAAACTCCACTGCCGGGGCGGCCTCTAGTTTACCCAGTAGAGCGTGGGCCCCATGTAGGCTGAGTCCTTTGCAGCGGCCCGGGTTCATATCCGACCTGTGGCCCTTTGCTGCGTGTCATCCCCACTCTCTCTCCCCCCTTTCCTTTCTATCCAATGTCACTATCAAGTAAAAAAGGAAAAGCCCCAAAAGAAAATCATGAAAAAAAAAATAATAAACACCCCCAAACAATGTTCTCTCCCATAAATACATGCAAACTGCAACATACTGTACATTACGCTTAATGCCTCTTAGTTAAACTGATTCAGAATCTTGTGTATGTTTCAGAAAGACCCACTGATCATAAGATGCGTGTTGGAGCCATCCTACCTTGTGCTCTTCATTGGAGGGAATAGAGGCATCGTCGGAGTCCTCATCTGATGAGCTGACTAACGTGTCTTTGTCTCTACCTGAGAGACAAAACATCAGAGAGGAGGATCAGGCGATCATTTTAAAACACTGTACGCATAATGCACGTCAGAAGATTTTGTCAATCCTTTTGATGCTGACAAATTACAGTACCTTCAAATAGTATTTTGGAAACTTTATATATGTTCCATTTTTTGGTTTGTTTATTGACCTTTCAACAAGTAGATTATATTAGTAAAATTCTATTGAGATACAGATCTCACAAGTGAAACCCACCCACGACAGCAGTGGGTAGCACTGAAATGTATAGACAGTGTGGACATGATAACATGCTATATATCTTACTCAGTATGAAATACAGTTCAGGATAAAGCAGTGACCAGTAAAGAATAAAAGACGAACAAGGCATCTCCTCTCGTTTACCTTCAGAGAAATTGAGTGCTCAGGTAATCTCTCCTGGATACACAAAGGAGGCAAAAGCAGCGTACCTGCCATATATTTGGTTTTCAGGATATTTTGTGGACTCAGCACCAATACTGTAACTACCAGGGGAAGGCTGTTTGAATATGTTTAAACTTCCTCAGTTTAGAAATGTTTGAGTGTCTTTGACATCATTTAGTCATATAGAGAGAGACACATAAAGCAGTACATGCTGCCATACCAGGAAGTTCCCATATCACATTATACAGAAATAAACAAATCAAAGCTTTCATGTAATTTCTTGACATCATAAACTCTGGCATGTCATGTTATTGCAATGTACCGCCTGGCTGTAAGTAACATGCTGCAGTCTCAGCAAAGCACGAATTTTAAATTGAACGATGAGAAAATATTCCACCAAAAACAAAGGCTCCAGGGATGTTCCTTTCTTTCAGGACAACTATACACAGTTTCATCAGAAAAAGGCCCTGAGTGTGCATCTGGGTCTTGAATTTATGAAGCTAACCCCCCATTTTCTTCTTTTGCTGAGTTAACTTAAAAAGGCATATAGTGGTGCGTAAATGTACGTCTATGTGTGGGTTACCTTGGAGGCGGCGGAGCAGATCTGAGGTGTTTGAGGTGACTGAGGGGGTGAGATCATCAGCTGACGATTCTTCGTCCTCCTCCCCAGGAAAGAGATCCTCAGTTATCTGATCCTGTACAATACAAATGAAGAGCAATGCAACAGCACGTTATAGCAAATCACAGCAAAGAACACAATGACAGAATACACTCATAATACTTCAGGAATTAACGGTTCTCTGCATTCTTGGCATTGTATCTCACCTTGTCCAGTGTCATGTCTGGCAGTCTGGCAGCAATGCGACAGGTCTCCTTCTCTGGATCGGACACTGTGTAACCATATAGAGCCAGCAGCTCCTCCAAAGGAAGCTCACCGGCCTACATACAGGGAGTTACAGAGGGAGACAGCGACAGGTGGAGGGAGATGAGTGGGCTACTTTCACATTTCTTGAAAATAACCTCCTTCAGACATCTGTCGCCTCAATGATCTCATGGGCACTCTTGGTATTTTTTCCTCTTTTGTCCAAATATCTCCAAAGCTCTCACTTAGTTTGCAGACTCACTCTTGTACAGCCAAAACATTTCAAAAAATACCTTTGCAGAGTGAAACCCAGAACAGCTCTTTTCATATCAGTCAAGATTTGAGGAGTTGAAGCAGATGCAATAATCAACAGGTGTGTTTTAAATCATTTCCTGAGCTTAGTTTTCAAAGGAAGTTTGTTCTAATGTGCTATTTAGCCAAGTTTGAAAAAAAAAAAAAGGATGCTATTTTTCTTTGCTTTGCATTTTGTGGCCATGGGCATAGAGCCAACCAGCTACGAGATAAATTGTGATCATAAAACATTTGATTTGGCGCAGAAAAAAACAAAAACATTTTGAAAATGGCAAAAAAGGCAACAAAGGTACAAGAGTGTGAAGATAAACGATCATAGACTTATCATAGATAGTAGCTCGCTATAACCGTTCGAAAAAATGAATTGGATTTTTGCTTCCAAAACCACACGGTTGAGTGCTTTAGGAAGGTCTGTAAAGCAAATTTATTATCCATTAGCTGCTGCTGCTGCTGATTAGACCATGTTTTGTTTGCACTACTCCACCTTAGCCTTAATGGCCAAAGGGAAAAACAGTGACACTATGTGAAGTGTGGAGCTGTTTCTGTGTGTGTAAACGCAGCTCCTGTCAACAGGTGTGAGGTTGGGCTCTGACAGAGCTTTGTTACCATTACGGAGTAGATGCACTGTCAGGTGGTTTTGAAATATATACCGTAAAAGGCAGTAGTGCAACTTTAGTCTGAGGGTTGTGTATCCAAATCATTTTGTAAATAATGTATAAGTATCTTGTAAACCTAACTTTAAATCAATTAAAAAAGAACTTCAATAACACTCAAGTGTTAAGTGCATTAGTTTAGTAATTTAAATCAAAGCATACATTTCAATAGTAAGAATACTGTGACAATGGGTATGTAAGTGCAGTAAGATGTAGTAAGGTCTGCAGAAAAATAAGTTGCTGAAGAGACTGTGGCTTTGATACAGCAGTTAACTTTAACGTATACCGACAAAGTTGAACTTGACCGTACAGTGTGGGACTGCGCTGCCATCTTCATGGGGCGAAACGTTCTCTTCCAAGTCCTCTAAGGCCGGTTAGGTCTTCTTTTGCTTCTCCTGCTGAGGGCCTTCATCACTGTACCTCCTCCTCTCTCCACTAGGCCACAACTTCCACACTTTCCTGCAGGGGCTTTTAATCCACCTGCAGAAACACAAAAACACAATGTTACTTGTACGGACGTTCTACGCCATGTAAAACAGCATGGGGATGCATTATGGCAGCACATTCCTCTGTGTGTCCATGGCAAACGGGCACACGTGCACACACGTACACGCACGTACACACAAACATGGCTGATCCTGGCTCATCCTATTACAGATCAGCTGACTCCTGACTTTTAAACCACCCTTTTTAAACAAATGAGACCTGCTGTAGGGATACAAGTATCATTTAAAAAATCCTACTGAATCGTTATGTGGCACTCAACTATAACTTTAATATAATCTCTCTAAATCGCTCACAGATTAATCACACAACCCTCTACAGATTTGGTTTTGGTGTTATATAATGCCATATTCCTCTTAAAATCAACACATAACAGCTAATAGTATTTTATATGGGGTGAAAGCATTTTCCGAATATCTCAACTTGTTTTCCAATAGGCCTACAGGCTTTGGGCTAAAAGAATTAAGTCGAAGTGGAACATATGTCTTTGATGAAGACATGCAACTTGAGGCCACATAAGAGTTTAACACAGGGGTGAAAGAAATTCGGTTAGTAGGCTACAGGACTGGGTGTAAGAGGATGAAAACAATCCCACCTAGTTCCCATTGAGTGCCACCACTCATTGAATTAGATTATACTTCTAAAGACACCATTCCTCGGCAAACAAGTTTTAAAAGTACAATGAAAACCTAAATATTAATGCTGTGTGCCTCTCCCAACCCATCGAGTGCCGTCTGTCTGACCAGGGGCGCTTTCCTGTGATTTGGTGCTGAACGTCTCTTCCTCTCCCCGACTCACTACCAGTAGCACAAGAAGGAAATAACTAGTTCTCAATATTTCCGAAAGAGACAGTCGGAGTTTACCGCCACCAAGTCATGACATCTCTCCCAACTTTTTCACTCAATCCACTTCGTCGCCCGCCGGGGCGCACCTGAAATAGTTCAGCACCGACCCCGCCAGGCTCCCTATTGTTTTCTACTGACTTACTATCAAGGCGGAGGGAATGGCTCTTTAAAGCTAAGAACGCGGAGAGAGGCGATACGCTGGAGAGGTTCTCCATTTCTTTCCCCGCTCCCCAGTTAAAATGCCCCCGTAGCCCCCTTTCAGCCGGCGTTCACCGGCCGGTGAAAGCGTCGACACTCTTGTATACCGTACGGCGTGACACAATACTTAAATTCGGTCCAGTTTTTCTATCATTTGAGTCATTACATTCCTCGTTTTCGCTCACTTACCTCCGCCATTCCGTTTCTGCGCAAGCTGACTATTGCCCGGATGTTGTAGGTCTGCTCTTCTCTCTACAGCTCCGTTTATTACCGCAACGATTCAGCAACATACAGGCTGTGCTACAGTTAGTTAGGTGCAGAGTTATATTGACAATTTCCAAGAAATCCGGCTATTTTTCTCTCGCTTGACAGCTGGCATATGAGAATTTCCCTTTTAGTTAAAAAAAAATAATAATAAAAAACTCCCACTTTCGGTATCAATTTATAAATTATAGATTCTAAAAAGTCTTCTAAAAAAGCTTCAAACAATAACGTAAAACTAAAACTCATCTTAAATATAGGCTCTATAGCCTAATGTTCATTTCCTATTTCATATGCTATAAATAATATGCCCCGTGTTTTCCCTTTGCACGTCTAAACAACAGGTTGCCATATATTGAAGTTAAATTTAAATGTCATCTCTCAACCAGCAACATAGTCCACATGGTGACTATATGCTGGTGCTGAATATGTGAATGAGGGAGGGGACAGGACATGGTCAAAGCAGATAATGATGTACTGTTCTTTTTTAGTCAATGCATGTAAGTATACTTACACAGCTCTCAAGAGATATGAGAGGCAGAGTATGTAGGCCTCTGTTGACCACACGTGACTTTATTCAACAACAAAAAACAAAATAGATCATATGATAATGACGATTCAGTTAATCTGTCCCATGTAGCCTACAATACTACTGCTACTACTAACTGAGTTTTGATATCAATCACACTCTTCAAGTGATAAAACTACATAAATAAAGAAAAAACACAATGTGAAAAAAGTACAAATAATCGTAATTAAATAGGTAGGCATTTATTTTTAACATAGTGCTTGTAAAACACCTAAAGTCTTATACTGTTATAACTGGAATTCTGTTTTACTGTATAATAAACTGAAAATATTATGGATCTTCATTCCTGGAGTTTCTTCTTCCTTGTGACAACTTGCCAAAGTTAAAGATTTCATGTTTAACATGTAGGCTATTTAAATATGTTCTTTTCACATAAAAAAGTAAAATGTTCTTAAAAATCTTTAAAAATGACATCTACTTCTCCTTCATTAAAAATCCTAAATCTATTTGAACTGCTGGACAACCAACAAGTCCTCCAAACCATACTATATAGGTTGTTTATTCCTACCCGTCTAATACGACCTATAAGAGCGTTTTATAAATTAGTGTCCCTAGCGGTGGCAGGAAATACAACCCACATGAGCGTTTTCCGTCCTAATATCTAAACCAGGGAACATAACGGCAGTTTATAACACGCCGTTAACGTTGTGAAACGGTCACAATGATGTTACATTTAGGCACCAAAACTACATAAGTTTAGAAAAAGATTGTGGTTTGGGTTAAGATCAGTAGCCTACATCTGTTCAAGCTGTTAGGCCTATTATTTGTATCCCCGGTGGGGACAAAATGTATCCCCAGCTCAAGGTGATCAATGCTACTTCATCAATAGACCAGATATTATCTACCTATAATAAAAGTATTTTAAACTAAGTGAAGTGCTGTAACATGAGCAGTCTATAGTGCGATAGAATGATAACATTTGTGCTGCAGTTGCTAGTTGTGTTTACAGAACTCTGTGACGCCAGCTACAGAGCTCCGTCGTATTAGCGGCAGTTGGTAGAGGTGTTCAGCCGCAGATAGGTGACTGCGAGCCGGCTACAGGCACCGACAGATGACAGTCCTTTCAGGGGCCATGGTAGTTACGTGACTAACCGGCGGTCGCCTAGTTTCGTAGGATATCACACACATGGTGTGCATACATTTTTGTACTATACGAACCGTTCATTAGAATGCGTTGATCTGTTATGTTACTTCACGTACTGTTATTCCGGCATCGTGACGTAGCTCCATTTGTTTTGTAAAATTAAAACACGAATCCTGGTCTCCTGGTAAAAGTCCAGTGTTTTTACACTTCGTCACCTTCCTTTTTGCTTCGTTCCTTGCTCCCTTCAAAACTACTACAGTCACTAGAGGACGCCGCCACTATAAATGTAAATGGCTCTAAATTCTGTTTAAAAAGAAGACTCATGGGGCATTTTTTCGAGGGAGGACAGTCTCTTGACAACAGGTGTTTCCTACTACACTGTAAAGAGGCCTGAAGTTATCACATCACACTTTTGCAAGTTAAATATTGGATGGAGGATTGGCTTCATACTATTTGTGATGTCACAAATCATGCTTGTAGGCCAAACCTTGAAAATGGGATTTTCAATAAGCACATATAACTTTAAGCACCTGAACATGAAAACATCCATCTAGTGTCAAACTCTGCGCATTCATAATTCTGTACAGTGAAACTCAAACATTCAACTGTAGGAAAAAAAATAAAAAACATATTTTGAGTGGAGGGGAACTTTAACTGATATTTGTATTTAATGAAAGTAGTGAATGTAGAGAAGCCAAGAAAAGACATCAGTGCATCGGGATCTTAGTTTAGAGATACAAAAGTTTTGTCCCCATACTGTATGGATCATAACTACCGGCCTGAGCACTCTCCTTCTCTATATGCAAAATGGGTTGAATTATTCATGTGGATGTACTTCTCTACGTCGACTTGATGTTACTGAATTCTAAGTGTGTGTCTGGACATTTAAGTAAATCAATAGTGGTTCACTAAAGACATTCTAATGCATACATTTTACAAGGCCTTCGTGCACTTTACAAAATAAGTTTAAAAACATTCACCCATGTCTCATTAAGAGTACAGTGGCTTGTTGTTGTGGCATATTCTTGTGTTTAATGTATCAAGGGTTTATCAACCTGTTTAAAACAGTAAAAAAATGGGCTTAGTCTGAAATCCGATCAGTTATACTGTAACGCCATGTTTTTCAACTTTCCAGCTGTCAACATCACCTCAGTCAGTCACATGTGTCAAAAGGTACTGCAGAGAAAAGAACTGGGTTTGTGTTCAACAAAAGGCTAAACCACACAGAGAAAACAGAACAAAGCACATTTGTTAGGAAGAGTGTGAGTGCATGCTCTGGGTTTTCTAACGTGTCGGGCTTGATCTACTTTTAGTATAGACATTTTGTATGAACAAATGTCCTGAGAAGGTCTTTACAGCCTAAGAAAGTTTTTTGGGTGCGTATCATTGAGTGTGTCTATAAGGCAGTAATGGGTCAGGGCCCAATTTAGAAGTGAACTAGTCTGCTTGCATTCTTTAATGCAATGGGTGTTTAAAGAACTGCAGCCGGTTGGTTTAGCCATTTAGAGTATTGCACAATACGGATTTCAACAATAGAGTACAAACAGGATATACTGTAGAGAATAATAAACGTAAACCTACTCAAAATCAATTCAAAGTCACACAATTGTCACAGTGCGTAGCCAACAGTATCACAAAAATTTGCTGACCTATGTAGACATGGCGAGAAAAACAGTCTTTAAATAACAAAACAGTCAGAGCCACCTAGCACATATCGTGTTGCGATACAACATATATGCTTCTTACAGTTTTTTTCCAGTTGCTAACCACAATTTTGCAAACTAGGCTTGTTTAATCAAAATACTTAACACAATTCACAAAACAACACACCCAAACTGCAAAATGCCTCATATATTCTGCAAAATGAAGCACTGCAACCAAAATTACATATAGCATTATCAAAATCAAACTTTTGGCAAATGGCAAATGGCACACACTTCGTTCACACCACCAGATTTTTGTCTAACCAACTACACACTGTTGGGCATAATGAAAAGCACTCTCATCTTTAGTATGCTTTGCCATAATACTGAAATAGTTCAAACTGTAGAAAATTCTTCAGATTGTTCACATGCACAGAAACATGCATATACACACATGCTGTTACAGTTGTTTTCAATTGCTTAAGCACAATTTTGAAAACAGGGAGTCTTTTTCAAAACACTACACACAATTAGCACAACCACACACCCAATTAGCACAACACCTCAGACCCTTTGCAAAATGAAACACTCTTGCAAAAACTATACACTATTTTATAAAAAACATATTTTGTTACCATATGAAACACACACACGTTTCATTTGACTTAATTATGTTTGAACCAGATACACGCTGCTGTTGCTAACCTAAAACACTTTCAGCAATTCTACTTCTCAGTGATTAGGGTACTGTAAATGAAGTACACAGAGAAAGATAAGATACAGATATACAATAAGTTCACAACTACACAAGCTCAATGCTGCAGACTGAGGAAAATATAATTTATTTCTCTCCATATACCCAAATCAGTCAATATGTCGACATGGAGAATCAACAACAAAACATGTCCCAGTTTTCATACAGCTACTACAATAGTGTGCATAACACTGTTAGCTCCACAAACAACAGACAAACAGAAAATACTGTATCCAGTACAGGTTACAATTACAGAAAAAAACAACAACAAACAAAGAAAAAGATCTGAAAAAATACAGAAAATAATAGACATTATCTCTTCGCCTAGCTGGATCTGGCCAGAGAATTTCATCAACATCACAGACGATATCCTCATTGGCAAGACAACCGTCTTGAATGTCTAACCCATCCTTGTCGACTTGGTCACAGGCGTCCTCCATGGCCTGAATGAGGGGTACCTGAGCCTGGGGCCGGAGATCGTAAACCCTCGCGTGAATATGGCCCCCCTTCCTCCTTGTCGTTCTCGACCATCAATCCTCAAATGTCACAGGGAGAGGTATCAAAAGTGCGGATATGGTGCATACAATGAGCAGCTGATTACTGTAACTAGAAAATTCTCTTTTACCGGTTTCCTTGTCAAAATGTCCTCATGACAGATGCCACTGTATATCTACTAAGATTTGGCTGAACTCTTAGTCCAGCCTCCCTCAGCATCAATCCGTAGTTCACAACATGGTCCAATAGTGTTGCACGACTTTCATTTGATAAATTTGATCCTCTTCTTCTTTGAGCATATTCTCCAGCTTCAGGTCTTCCTCTTCCTCTCCCTCTCCCTCTCCCTTGTCCTCTACCTCCACCTCGGCCTCCACCTCTGGCTGTGGCTGTGGCTGTGCCTATTCCTCTTCCTCTACCTCCTTCTCCTCCTCTGTGGATTCTCACTCTCAGTCTTCTTCTTCTGACTATTTCCATTTTGGTTGAAGGCAGGTGAACTTACCTGCTGCATTTTATATAGTGCTTAAACCTGATTGGTGTGTCTACAATTAAGCAATCATGTGTTTGCATACCTGGTCGCTGTGTTTAACCAATTGGTTCATGGGTGTGTTCATTTGAAAGCCTTTGCTTTGAAATTGCAAGGGAATGACATCATGATAAATTTCTGTGTAAAATGCATACAAGTGTGTTTAGTGTTTTGCAAATCACTGTGTGTGATGTTTTGCAAAAAGTGTGAAGCTGACAATGTGCTTACAGTTGTGCAAATCTAGGCCAGTGTTTTGCTCCTTGAGTGTAAGGTTTTGCTAATTGTGGGAAAGTTTTAATTTTAGTGTGTAAGCAATTGTAAAAAACTGTAAAACATTTTTATTTTTGTTATTTTTCACCAAACAAGTCAGTGCAACATATGCACAGCAGATTTACATTGGACTGAACAAAAAATGCTCACAAAAAACAGTAAACTGAAAAAGAAATTGCAGAAAAAATATGTAGAAAAAAAGGTGCTCATCTGTGGTCTTTTCATAGTGCTTACTTCATGATTGAAGTGGTAACAATTAACCATTGAGATGTTTGGCCAGGTGGCACATATATTTGGCAATTAGCTCATCTAGAGTCATTTTGAATGGCAGTGTTTTGAAATGGCAAACATGTGACTTTATGTCAGATTGTTGTGTCTTATGCAGGGAGCAGTGTTCAGTGCATTTAAAAAGTGCCATTTTGAATTGCAAAATGTGTGTAAAGTAGAAAATGTGTTTAGACTTTTGGAGATTTGAGAAGAGGTTTTGCTCTCTGTATGTCAGTTTAAATAATTGTGCTATGCGTGTCATTTTAATGTGTTAGCAATTGGAAAAAACTGTAAATTGCTGAAATTTGTATTTCATAACACTGGTATATAAGACAACTGGTTATTTTATTATTTCCACTTGAGTCACAGAGAACATGTGAGTGGTTTGGGTGAACCTGTCTGGATCAGGTCAGTATATAAGGTGTTCATCAACAGGCAGCTCCTCCCTCCCTCTCTAATGACTCTCAGTAAAAGGGCTTTAGTGGGGTTTTACAAGTAAGGACACTTTGTTGTGTCCCCTGTTTCTTCATGGTCTTTAAATCTGTTTGTGTGTTTTGCCTGAATGAGAAAAGCTGTTCACAAAAAGAGCAATTGGATGTTTTTGTAAAGCTTTGTTGGAGGTACCACCGGGGACATGTCCCCACCACTTGAAATGGTCGCTTTTGTCCCCATCACTTTTTGAAAGGCAAAATTGTTGAAAAATAAGAAAAATAGAACACAGAAAACACAGATACACTACCGGTCAAAAGTTTTAGAACACCCCAATTTTTCCAGGTTTTTATTGAAATTCATACAATTCAGTGTCTTATTGTACTCTTAAATTAAAGAATAGAACAAATGAACAATTTAAGTTAAAAAATAAATCATGGAATCAATTTATAAACCAAAACGTATTCTAAATTTTTGACTCATCAAAGTAGCCCCCTTTGGCAGATTTAACAGCTGAACACACTCGTGGCATTCTTTCTACAATGGAAATCAAATATTCTTCAGAAAGTTCTTCCCAACTCTGTTGCAGAAGTTCCCATAAATGTGTGGCACTTGTAGGTTGCTTTGCTTTCACTTTTCTGTCCAGTTCATCCCAAACCAGCTCAATGGGGTTTAAGTCTGGTGACTGTGCTGGCCACTCCATGTTTTTTAGCTTACCATCTTGCTCTTTTTTTGCTAAGGTAGTTCTGGCATAGCTTGGACTTATGTTTTGGGTCATTATCCTGCTGTAGGATGAACCCCTGACCAACTAGGCGCATACCAGAGGGTACTGCATGGGGCTGCAAAATGCTGTGGTAGCCGTTTTGGTTCAGGGTGCCTTTCACTCTGTACAAATCACCGACCCTGGATCCAGCAAAACAGCCCCAGACCATCACACTTCCTCCTCCATGTTTGACAGTTGATGTCACACACTGAGGAACCATCCTTTCGCCTACTCGACGGCGTACAAAAATCCTGCGTGATGAACCGAAGATTTCAAATTTTGATTCATCAGTCCATAACACCTTCTTCCAGTCTTCAGTAGTCCATTGACGATGTTTCTTGGCCCAGGCAAACCTCTTTTTCTTATTCTGATGTCTTAGCAATGGCTTTCTTGCTGCAACTCGACCTATCAAACCTGCAGCTCCAAGTCTTGTCTTTACAGTTGAAACTGAGACTTGCTTATTACGACCACTATTAAGCTGTGCTTGAAGCTGTTGTCCTGTGAGCCGCCTATCACGCAAGCTGTTGACTCTCAGAAACTTGTCTTCTGATTCTGTTGTGGCTTTGGGTCTGCCAGACCTCTTTCTGTCAGAGTTTCTCCCAGTTTCTAAGTGTCTTTTGATGGTGAAGAATACTATACTCACTGACACCTTGACTTTCTTTGAAATTTCTCTGTAGGAAAGACCAACATTATTAAGTGTTATGATGGTCTGTCTCTCTTCCATTGTTAATTGCCTTTTTCCCGCCATTTTTATGGCAACGCTACTTTCTGTAGTACAATACTGTTCATATAATGCTCACGAGGGTATGGTACCACAGAGTGTTCCAACAATACCTTTATACAAACAGAGGGGCTTGGAAGTAATCCAGACAAGTTGGAACACCTGTGGGAATTGGTAGCACCAACTTTCAAAGCTTGATCAACCTCCATTGCTGCAGAACAGCTTTACGTTGTTAACCCATTTCTTGTTCCCTGAATAAGGCCTTTTTGTAAAATTCTGAAATGTACATTATTTTTCAGTTTTGGGTATTCTTACTTTTCTTTTAACCTCAGACAGTTCACCACTTACCTTTGTACCATTTCAAGCTATTCATTGGACTTGAACTGCTAAAATTTCAATAAAAAACTAAAAAATTGGGGTGTTCTAAAACTTTTGACCGGTAGTGTATGTGGGATATGTTTTGAGTGTGCAAAACAGTTTCGAACACTTGCAGGAATCTTGCTAAAACACATCTGAGCTATTAAAGTCCCTGAGTTTTTAAATTAAAGGTCCCATGACATGGTGCTCTTTGGATGCTTTTATATAGACCTTGGTGGTCCCCTAATACTGTATCTGAAGTCTCTTTCCCGAAATTCAGTCTTGGTGCAGAATTACAGCCACTAGAGCCAGTCCCACAATGAGCTTTCCTCAGAACGTGCCATTTCTGTGTCTGTAGCTATTGAGGATGAGAGAGGGGGGGGCAAGGTGGAGAGTGGGGGTGTGGCCTTGACCAACTGCCACTTTTCTTGTTTAAAAGCCATGATGTCTCTATATCATGGGTGGGCCAAATTCTCTGGGCGGGCAAAGCAGAGAAAGGGGAGGTAACCTCGCTTATTGTGATCTCATAAGGAGAAGATTCCAGATCAGCTCATCTGAGCTTTCATTTTCTCAAAGGCAGAGCAGGATACCCAGGGCTCGGTTTACACCTATCACCATTTCAAGCCAATTGGGGACCATAGGCATGCTGGGGGAACTCATATTAATGTTAAAAAACCTCATAAAGTGAAATCTTCATGCCATGGGACCTTTAATTAAAATGCCGTGAACATGCACATTTAAATAGGTTACTTCCACAAACAAAAGACTTAAAGAAAGAGGGCAGAGTAAATCATGCCTACATTACTTTATTTCTTTATTCGGATCCCCATTAGCTGCTAACAATGTAGCAGCTACTCTTCCTGGGATCCACATATAACAATCACAACATATACATAAAAATACCAAACATTCAAATTTACATAAAAACTACATGTGTGTATTAACTCAGCAGGGATAACATTAAATGACAACAGTTGACACAGAATGCCTGAGAGCCTTACTGCATTCTATTTCATAATGTTTTTATATCTTCATTTGTCACCTGCTGCATTATTTAGTGTTTTCCTTTACATAAATAAAGACAATTCCATCATGAATGTTAGCATAAATATTTGCCAGAATGCAGGAAATGATAATTTAAAGCACACAAAAGAAATCCTGGGGGATGGTGTCTGTTACACGGTTAGGCCTTAAAGGAGAATTCCGGTCGATTTCAACACATAGTTCTGTTGTTTGTAAATTTGGAGTGATATAAGTAGCCTAGCGAGAAAAACGAAAACAATGTTGCCTACATGGTGTTATCCTCCTGCTAGTGTTAGAACCCAGGAGGCTGAAACCGGGCAAGTTTTAAACGTGCATGCTTTTAGCCTCTTAACATGTTCGAAATGTCATTACGAGTGCCTACCCATGTGAAATGATTCCTTCCGAGTGAACACAGTGAATCTGACTGCAGTAGATGTGAAAGAAATGCATAAAAGTTGTGCTAATTCAGCTCTGTTTAGTTCCGGTGTTGAGACATCAAGACGAGTGCTTCGGACCGTCTACAAAGTACAACACCGAAAAGAGATAAAAAAATATGTATTAATTTAATGATTAAATAAGGTAGAGTCTCCAAACTTACCTCAATTATAACTTGTCTTTTGGTAGTTGTACTACAGCACTTACTTTTAAAATATAAGCATATGACTATTTTTGAAAATATATTTGTATGTCTTTTGTAAATAGGAACATGTTGGCGTTATTTTGTCACTTTTGTCACAATTTGGAGCAGTCGGCTAGTTGGAACCAGTTACCTGCAGGATCTGTGCTGGGCTAAGCTAATGCTGGAACCGCCAGACAGCGTTACAGCACGCACGGAGATGAGAAGGGTATGTATCGACTTGTCTTACTCTGGGGGTTACGGTGAATAAGCTAAATTCCCAATAAGTCAGAAAAAATCCTAATGTGAAAGTGCACTATAGCCATGTTCTGAATGTGGTGATAATAGCAAAGAATGTGCAGTGCATCATGGGGAACTGGGCATTGAACCATGATCCCTAACACACTACCTGTACTGGCAGATGTAAAACACAGGTTATGTTGAGTGACTGTTGGTAGTTTTCTCTCTCTCTCTCTGTCTTTGTGTCATATTTACTGTGAAATGTATTGTATGCTCTGTGGTATGGTCTGTTGTCCTGTTATTTTAAAGTGCTATTTGAGAACCCATAAATAGCACATTCCTTCATGGTTGTCTTCATTATTCAGCCTGTCGTTTATGACTTAGACCCAGTGATAGTACATTCCAGTGTCTCATGGACTTTCTTTACTTAAGATAGAGCAGAAAGTCCGAGGAATGCAGATACAAAGAGGACACACTGAAGACAATAAAACTGATTCCTGATCAGTTTTCCTGTATGCATATAATGAGAAGAATTCCAGTAACAATGTAGTTTCTAAAGATTCCAGTTGACCTTTTCTATCCATGACTGATTTTCAGAATTTCTGAGTCACCACGGTAACCACTGAGCTGTCGCAAGAGCCTTCCACTAAATGTCATCCATATGTCATTCACACAAGTGTGCTCACACGGGACATCGTACGTGCCATCATGTGACACTTTACATCACTGTTTATGGTGTGATAGAATGCATGTTGAATATAGTTCTGTGCTGTTATGACAGCCATACAAATACATCTACCTCCCTGTTGTGACCAGGCGAAGGACAGAATTGGGGGAAAACATGTTATGCAATGTTATTAAGTAATTAAATGCTGCTTTAAGTACTCTACTGTACTGCAACAAATTAGAAAAGAATGTTTATTCATTAGCATTTTCAGTGCTTGGCTGGTCAACACTATTTCTCTTTCATTTTGTCACAGAGCACACGGTCATCAGCAGACTAACCAAGACTACGCAGCTCACCCATGATTACAAAATAACAAACCATACAACATGTTTTTAACTTTAAATGCCTTTGTCTTCCTAATGAGGGCAATAAGGTAATTGTTTAATCATATGGGCACAGTTGATTATTTGGTTACATTTTTGTTTACTTAAATTGTCACGGAGGAAAATAGCGAGGCTTGGACCCAAGCGCAGAATACAGAATTTATTACCAAAATTACAACAAAAAGTAATACCAAAAAGAAAGCAGGCCAGGAAGAAAGACCACAGAACACAACACCACAAGCCAAGACAGCACAGAACAATGACAATGATCCGACAAGACACAATGAAAACACAGAGACTAAATACACAGGGTAACAAGGTTAAACAAGGCACAGGTGACACAAGGAATCAGGAACAGGTGAAACACATCAGGGCGGGGCAGACAGACAGGAGGGAAAACACCAGGCAGGAAGTAAAACAAGACATAACTAGGGAGAAACACAGATACTACAAAATAAAACAGACACTCACAATCGTGACATAAAAGTACTTTTAAAGGTACTATTTAGAGTTTTTTAAATGTAATAATCGCTGTGTACTGCCAATGTGTGAAGGGATTGTAAGGTAACTTAAAAACTGAGACCTTCCCCAACTTTCTTGGGTGCCTATAACAGCCTGGGAACTGTTTTATGGGCCTTGCATCTCTTCAGCTCTCCTACAGTGCCAACAGTGTATAACAATAGCTAATGTTAGTTTAGAAAAGGACAAAAAAACGACCGACACCCACCACAACACAGAGTTCAACACAAAGTCCACATAAGCAACAAAAAAAGTTTTCTCTCATGAAGCCCATTGTGCAAGCATTCAGCAGGGCTTTCAGCAGGGCATTCATGCTGCGTTCTTGCTACCTGGGAATAACAGGGACCACCCCCGTGATTATGTTGTTTTTCCGACTGCCAGCGTTCACATAGTCAGGATGCGTGTTCTTCTTCTGTTATATTGGCATTTGGCATAACAACTTGTTGCATGACTGCCACCAACGGTTGGCCGTAGCTTAGAGCATCAGGTGTGTGAAAACATGGAGGCCACAATAACAAAAGATTTGCTGCTGTTTTCTTATACAAGCATAGAAACAGCACATGGACAGGTGTTTGTGTTATCTGCAGGACAACGAATGGGAAAGGACACGGATAAGGTTTGTTTTTTTATACATAAGCCATACATTTATGAATAATTTGAAACATGTTATGTCTGTGTATGTTTCTTGGCAGAGGCATTTGTCCACAATAAACAGTCATTGAAACAGTGTTTCATTTTATTTAGCAGTGGGGGCAGATCTGTCGGAAAGCCAATTTTTTACGTATTAAACGGACACTTCGCTGCAACACAAACAAATATATTTATTCACCTCTATTCACACACCATGAGGCATATTTTCATTTCGTTTTGATTGAACTGTATTTTTGAGGAACTGTTGGTCTACCAAATGAATTTTACAGGAAATTCTTCATAGGGAAACCAAAACCCAAAGTAGACTATAGTATGAAACCATTCATAATGAAACTAATTGCATATTTGCCTCAGTGGCAAAGTTGGCAGCCTTGCTGTGTGCATTTGATTTTTCTTGGCTTTTGGAAAAATAACTCCAAGGCTCGGTTATAGGGGAATTCAGAAAGAGGTGGCCCATTAATGCGGAGTAGCATACATGCTGCTAGATGGTCCCCCTGTGGCCTGTTCCTTAACACTAGAACGGCCAGGACGGTTCTTTTGACCGTTTTGAAATTTATATGTGTAATAACTTTGCTAAATAAAAAAATACAATCCTGCTGGTACCTGACTTTTCCTAAAAGAGTCTGTATTTTCATTCAAAATTGTTTTTAGGCTATATACATTACACAAAAGGCAAAGAAAATACAATCACTTTTATCTATTTTGGCCATTTTCGCGGTTTTGTTTTTAATCTTTTGCGTGGTTGAAGATGCATCTTGGTTGCTTAGTAATAATCATAGTCTCTGTCAGAGAAACGTAACTAGCGGTCTCGAGTAACAAGTGTGGGCATCACCAATAGGCCGAAGGCAAAGCCAGAGTCGGTAACGTAGGCTATGGTGTGGATGGACTCGGTTCTGAATCAGAAGAAAAGCACCAGGCGCTCGAGGCGCGGTACATGTAGATGGCCGGTAGCTGTCTACGTGTTCATATAACTTTATACATGCAACAACTGGCTGGAATCATTGCACACATCCTCTTCAAGGAGTGCACCAGCTGTAAAATCTCCCGGAGGAAGTTCATGCAGGAACTGGCAAAGTAGCTGAGAGCGGAGTTTATGGAGGAAAAAAAGGGAAGCGGCGCACCGCAGCAGACACCAAAACGGAGGCAGTGCCAGGTTAGGTTAGGTTATACATGTTCAAATAACAAAGCCTACTTTTAATTGTTATTTGGCTGTGAATTATGTTGAATGAATTTCCCCCAATATGTTTTGGGATATGAATGTATGAAATAATCACGGTTTAGCCTACTATGCCATGATATGATACCAAGGGCGTTGTATTGAATCAACAGCCACGTGCAATATAAGTTATACGACTTACAGTTCTCAAGGATGCACACATGCCATCTCAACTGGGTCCTCCGGACAGCCTGTCTCTTTTTTCTTTCTCCCTTTCTCCAAGTGGCACGCATGCCCACTCGCGTTGTGAAGCGCGTGTCTGCGCTATTCTCCGACTCTCTAACAATCACTGCTGATAGACGGCTTTTTGTACATTTCTGATACAGTGGCGGGAGAAATCTAACTGTGGCGGACCGCCACTTGCCAATCAGCATAGAGGAAACAGTGATTGAAATATGTTCAGTGAACCAAAGTCGCAAACATCAAACGTCAGTTGTCAACGTGTCATCAACTGGGAAACTCGGTTAGCAAAATCTAGCCCGAGTTTCCCACCTCTGATTCCCACAGGAAGTGACATGAATGATGACGTTTTCACTCGGAAAAATGTTTTTCCGATGTCCATGAACGCACGGTCAATACGACCCCGAGCTGGCTTTCTTCCAATTGGACAGGTAACAGTTGACGCTATCCACTCAAGACAGTATTTTGCTATGTGGGCTAGCAATTTGTCCGTGTTAGCAAGTAAGCTAATGTTAGCTTACATTAGCCAGCTCAAATCAAAACCACAATATCACAATATATTTTACATGCTTTGCAGTAACGTTAGCTTACCTGACACTTAACGGCCACCGGTGTCATGAATAACAAGGGTGACAAGGATTCGGAAAAATTCCACTTAGTACCTTTAATGAAGTAAGACAATCAAAATACACTGAAGTACTTTTGGTCCATAAGAGAGCAGGGAACATTTAGTAAGTCATTCTGTAGTCAGTCAGTAAGCTACATGTAGGCCTATGTGTCAAATGTCATACTGTAGCGCATGTTTTTGTAAGCCACCCATCTTTATGTAGGCTACTGTAGCTCATATCATTTCAACACATACTATGCATATGCATCTATTTAAAGTTTCTGGATCAAAGGCTTTTACAAACACAACCATTCACATTGTAATCCCTTGTGAAAATACATCAGTCAGTGTGTACTGCACACATTCTTTGCAATGCTGTTGCAATAACATAATGCACCTATAGGAAGAAAAATCATTCAGCTTCTGCATTGTTCGTTTGTTGTTTCCAGAGTTTCCTTTGTTATTTAGGGAAGCAGTAAAGCTCGGGGATAATTTCATTCTTGGTTACATATCTTTCTCTTTTATCCAAAGTTATGGTTTAAGTTAACTGCTAATTTGTCCTCTAAATATATTTTTAAAATAAATAACACAGATTAACAAAGAGAATTGAACACAATACTTTAGTATTGTTTTGAAATGTCTATTACACAGACACTGTAAATCAAACATGATGTATAAGAAGTGTATTGTGTACCTATTTAAATGAAACTTATTTGTTGTCAGGAGCACAATTTGACAAAATCAAGTTACTATTATTTTAATATCAAGTCTTGTTTTATTTTTCCTCAAACAGTTAACCGAAATAGAGGAACAACCCTAATCCACCCACATACATTACATTGTACATACTGGAGTATATCTGATCTTGCTGGGAGGTTTCTCTGTTTTGGTTACACTGTTATTTGTCTCTCTTCTACATTATAGTGTGCCTCTATTTTATGCCCAATTTAAGTATAACTGTATTATATCATCTAACTCTGTAACTACCATTCCACAAGGGGGCAATGCTGTCCTGTGCATGGGTTGATTGAATACGTCAACATGGCAACAAACAATTCTCCTACATCTCTTTGGTACACATTGAAATTAAGTGTGAAAATGGTAAAGCTAACTAACGTCATAGTTAGTTTATCCTGAAAGCATTTCTCTGTTAGTTCCATATTTGGTGTATATGTTTTGTGCCTGGCTGCCTCAGATGGGATAAGAGATACTAGGAGTGCAGTGGAGTCATAATTGCAATAATTTTCAGTCTGCTGGCTACTCTGTTTGCTCTCACGTTTCTACATACATACCAGTATGACTCACCGCATCTCTCTGTCTACACTTAGCATTTTTCTGCATTGAAAGAAATGTAGTTTTTAAAAAACAACAATGAAACCAATTACACTACTGCAGCTAACACATAGTTTGACTGCGTGTCGGTTTTTCATTGCATATTTTCACAGACGTTATAATCAGTACCCTTTCTTGTTCACTTACTGACCATTTACGCTGGTATTTCTCTTTCTCTCCCTTTTCCCAGTGCCTCTCTAAACAGGATGTTTGTGTCTCAGCGGGGCAGCTACCAGCTGACCAGTACAAAGCTGATGACCAGATAGCGTGGCTGTGGAGTGCCCAGTTCTCCCAGCGCTGTAACAGATTAACTGGGATTTAGGGCTTCCATTCGAATTCCCTACTAAACCAACACGCCGCAAGAGACGGCAAAACACAGGAGGTCATGTAGCCGACAGCAAGCTTCCCCCTGGACCGCTTGTTGACAGTGAAGCCCCCCTCCGTATTTTATTTCAAATTGCTTCTAAGCCTCACAAGTATTACACATACACAGGATAATATAATTGTCTTTTCAAGAGAAGCAGTGTGGTGATGAATATGACAATACGGAGGAAATGGCCAGAGAGATCTCTGAGTGTCCCAGTTCTCATCTACAGGAGACAATAGCTGATATGTTTGTGTGCTAATGAAATGACAAGGATTGTCAGACAAGATGAACCAAGCCTGTAAATTCTGTGCTTTATGGTCCCTAATAATTCTGGCTACAATGATGGTAACATTCAAAGGTGATATCATGAGACCCAGGAGACTTGGGTTTCCGTGTATTGTGCTGCAATACGTGTGAACTCACCCCAGCTAACATCAGATGCCTGGCTGGGCAGTGGTTTGTGGAGAACAGGATCTGAATCATGAGCACAAGTTGTTTCATGGCAAAACAATGTTGCACAAGTGTGAGTTATTTAAGCACAATTTGGTGCTATACAGTCACAGAAAGAGAAGGTGGACTTAGAACTAAAGGTGGGCCGAAATTGTGCATTTTATAGTATTTCTTTTGTTATTGCAGAAAAATATGTAATAAATGATATGGACAACCACCAACTACAGCGCCTCTTTTATGCAAATAATCCATTAAATTAAAAGCAATAAAAGCAACAGCAGGGAACATGTTCTGTTTTGTTCCCTTGTTTTAGTCTGCTTGTCTTTTACCATAGAAGAAGAACAAGTTTTCATGGAAACAGTGGAGGGTATTTCCTGTGAGACACAATAAGCTCAAATAAAAAACACAGGAGTGGAAAGATGTGTGGCTCTGCCCTGTCCTGTTTCAGTCTCAATCTCCACCCTCCACTGTCCACTCTCACTCTCTCTTTGTGATTCACTGGCCAAACCACTCCTTTCCTTACATTTACCAGTTTTGGCCCTGATTCACTTCATAAGTAGCTCAAGAGCAAAGTTGGGTTGAAAAACATTCAATTTCTGAAAGGTGTCCCTTTTCAAGTTACCAATGTAAAAACATGCCAAATGATGTCTGCCGGATAAAAGGATAGACAGAATTCTATTTTGACCCAGAGGAAGCCTCAAACCCTAAAAGCGTTCACTTCCAATATGAATGACACAACCGATTCTCTGTTGGTAGGATTTCCTCGCATGATGTTTTTTTTCAAATATGCACAAGAACCTGAGTGTGAATTAGGCCAGTAAGTGGTGTCATTAAGTCAGTGACGCCCAGACACATGGGCCTTTTACACCCACAACTCACTGCCGTGTGTACACACATGTGCCATAGATACAGCGCACAACCTCTCTACTGTTTGAATGCACGGTTAATCAGAAATCATAACCAGCCCCCTTTTTACCTCCACACACTGAGAGTGGAGCGTGGCTATGGACAGTTTGAAATATTACATCACTCCTCAACGGTCACTAGTTTTTGGCGCTTTGAATCACATAAATCATATGATCTTACCACTTACAGGTAATCCTACAGCACAAGCTGAAACATGCTGCATATTTTCAGATGCTTTGCATCTGCCTGATTTCTAAATAACTTTTGTTTCATCTCATATATTCATTAGGCCAAATTGTTCTTGAAGTGAATTGTAACAATTACTGTGCCATGCTTTAATAATAAATATTAATTTACACAAGCTCATTGTAAGAAGATCAACCTCTGTAACCTGTGTCTTCCTTAATTCTGTAGCCTAGTGTTTCCACAATGTTTCTCTTTCAACCCTCTATGGCCATATTTGAACTGAAATTTTCCAAGGCAGCAAGAATGCCAAGTGCCTTCGTGGTGACGGTCTCGTAGAGCTAGTAGTCCACTGAGAGGTCAGGTCTTTATCTTTTGGTCTGCATCCATGGAAAACAATCCATCCAGGGTGAGAGCTGCAGAGAAAACATTAAGTACAACAAGCCCTTAGCTCTTTGGAAATACAAGTTTCGATATGTTTTCGTTCACTCCATCTTGATAAAAACTTTGGCCTGGTGATGAGCTGTAGAACCAAACAGTTCTGGGGAATGTCACAGTGTAGCAGGCTGAAGTTGAAATATATGTGCCAAACACAGCTTAATTCACAAGATAAGATGCCCACCTCGTTTGCCAGCGCTTGCTTTTCAAAATATTTTTATAATACTGTAATATCTAGAACTAAGACTATGGTTAAGGTTTGTACTGTATGTGTGTCAAAATAGTTTTTAGGCATCAGAAGTGGCTGGTGGAGGTGATCGATGTGTTGGAGACATATGTTCACTTTCCTGTGTTGGTGGTTTGACTGTTTTGGTTTAGACTCCAGGGAATACACTCCAGAGGTCCAAGGCAAGAGCAAGGTTATAGCTGTGTGTGTGTGTGTGTGTGTGTGTGTGTGTGTGTGTGTTCCTGTTTAACTATATTCGTGGGGTCCAAAAACCGGGAATACAGTATACTTGTGGGGTCCGGACAGCTTTGTGGGGCAAAAATGCTGGACCCCACAACTTTAAAGGGCTGTTTGAGGGTAAAGACTTGGTTTTAGGATTAGGGTTAGGGAATGCATAGGGAATGCATTATGACAATGACCAGTCCCCACAAAGATAGTGCCACACACCATGTGTGTGTGTGTGTGTGTGTGTGTGTGTGTGTGTGTGTGTGTGTGTGCGTACGTGCGTGTGTGACGTGCGTGCGTGAGTCTACATATGTTAGATTTACTTTAACTCTGCCGGAAAAATGTTGTGGAGATATTGGGTTTGTGGTGGTCCAACCCAAGGCCAAACTGTTGGAAAGGATGATGTCAGAAAGCAGACAATTCATTGGTGTTTATACAAAGTACACAGAAACCTTAGCCAGACCTGGATCTGACACGCCGTTGTTGGCTTCACTGTTTGCAGCCATCTTCGTTTATTTTCACACAACATTCCCTCCATGTAAACCTCCCGTCCACCTCCTTCACCCCTCTCTCCTCTCCCTTGTTCACTTCACACTCCATCAATAAACAACCCATACCCACCACAGTCACCCTTTCTCGTCCACCGTTGAAGCATGCTGGTGTTTGGCCCCCTCCGGCTGCTCTGCACCTCCAAAGCTCCCACAGCACACTGACGGGGACAGGAGGACAGATGTGGGATGACTGGTTAGGTTTGGCTCGGTAGGAGATGGAGGAGACTGCAGCAATGTGCTGTACCGTCATGTGTTAGACTTATAATCACAGGTGGACTGCAGCACTGCAGGCCAGGGACTCCAGTGTGTGTGTGTGTGTGTGTGTGTGTGTGTGTGTGTGTGTGTGCATGTGTGTGACCCCACAGATAAACTGCAACAACATATGCCCCGCAGATGCCCAGGACCTCTCTAAAATACTGTGTACAGTGGTTAAAAAGAGGATTAATTACTGCTGTGGGCGCTTGTGCTGAAGATAATTCCATATGAGGACCACTTGTTGTCCTGAGATCATCCTTCAGTGGCAGAGAGTATATTTGAATGGGTTTAAAAAAGGACTCAAAGACTTCCCTTGAGTAGTACTTAATATAAAATATAATATATAATATAAAAAATGCTCTGTTACGAATAAAAGTTCTGCATTGAATGTTCTAATGAACCACATCAACCATTTTTTCGCATATTTATATACATTTTGTTGGGTTTATTTGATGAAGTGGCTCTGTTTTGGGCCCTCAGTCAGCTGTCACAGTGGCCCTGTCTAATGAGATGTGAAGTGTGTGTTTTTAGCCTTTATTTTGTCTAGTGTGTCTCCGGAGCCAGGGAGCTTTAGGATGGCAGTGTCCGACGGATGGCCTGTCTTATTGTTGTTGCTGGTTCAGCGGTAACCATGGTGCCCTTTACTACCTCTGCAGATCTCTATCAAGCCTTTCTTTTTGTGGAGCATCAGCGTGTCACACAGGCCACAGAGCCCACTGTCAGTGAGAGGCTGTTAGCCCAGCTGTGACTGATCGCCATTCACACAGTAATTCATTCACAAACACACACCATTCATTTCACACAGCCACTATGGCAGGGTCACATGCTTGGAAAATACCTCTGAACATCGAATGCACACACACGCTCATGCCCACGTACTCTTAGCGCAGCACAGAGTATTAAATGGTTTCACTTATCTTAAACAGTCATATAACAAAAGAGCATTATGACATAATGACAATGGGGAGAAATGTATCTGGGAAACAATCCAACTGCAGGATCTGTTTAGCTGACTATCTAGGCCTAGTTACGTTGAATCACTAAAAAACTGTTATATTAATATTGAAGAACTTGTTTGACATTTTGGGAAATATGTTTATTTGCTGAGAGTTAGATTAGAAGAACGATACGACTCTCATGTTTGTACGGTAAATATGACGCTATACAGCCAGCATCCGGTTAGCTTAGCGTAGTACTAAGACTGTAGACAGGGGGAAACTAGCTAGTTAAGCTCTGTCCAAAGGTAACAAATCTACCTACCAGCACCTCTAAAGCTTATAATTACTCAATAAAACTAATAATTTTTTAATTCAGTCATCAATAATTAAATCATTATATCTTGTTTGTTTAATGCGTACAAAACTACATTTTAGAAACATTACAGTTTGGTTTTGCCTGGGTACAGTAAGTTTGGATATTTTAGAGTGGGGTTGTATGAGGTACATATCCATAGTCAGTATATTACCCACATTAGATGGCGCATGGCACACACCTAGTTTGGAAAAGTAGGCAAGAGTACTGACACGGAAGCAAATGTACTGCTGTGGACGAGGGCAGCAGCTAAACATATTTTAGCCACCTAAAAAAAAGGCCCACCTAAAAAAAATCTAAATCAGTTTAAAGTGTACACTATATTTAGAATATTTTCACTGTTTACCTTGTTGGCAGACAGCCCTTTCTGATGAGGAACTGAAGCCATTATATCCATCTATCCATATAAGCCTCGGGACTCCTTTGACAAAAACAGTCATTTTAGACGCATTCGCCGCCAGAGAACAAGACAGATTTTTTAATGGTCAGCACGATCTGATGAGTGTGTTTACATGTACATAACTAACCTACTTATGATCAGGATATAAGTATCCATTATAATATGTGTTGAAGATAAAAAAAGTTAAAACCATGCTTATGTTTTTTAGTAGGCTACAATATACTTTAAGGTAAAAAATGTAAGCTGTTGTGTGACTAAGTGAAGGAATGTTTCAATACTGATTAAGCCTAATCAGCATTTGTCTGGCTCACACCTTCTCAAGCTTCTAAAGAATTGATTAGGTCATGGCTGTTATTTAGCATAAATGTAAAAGCTCTAGAAGTCGTATTGTTTAAACAACTTTGAGAGCCATCCCTTGTTGAGCTAGACTGATTAGAACAATGAATGTATTCATATAGTTGGATTGATTGGGAATGTACACTTTTCTTTTGAGAGACATCTGACCTATAGGGGAAGATTTCATTTGAGGAACGACCCAGGTGTAGGGAATAAATGCCCGAAATGAAAAGGTGAGCCAGAACCTGTTTTTATCAAAAATCTGCAAATAGTTAACTTAGGAAGATTTAGGTGGGAGAGATCAGCAGCGACAAACTCGTAAGTCTATTAAAATCTGTAAAAATAATTGATAAAAGTAATGCCCAATTGAGAACTGCGTTGAGAGCAATAAGTCAAAGGCAATGTATGTGATTGTGTGTGATTTGTATGGGTTAAAGCTTAAAAAGTCTGAAAGAAGGTCCATGGTATAGTAAATGCACAGGAACCGACCGGGACGGGGGACCCGAGGTAGCGTTTGAGCCGCGTACAAGTAGGAGTCCGTTTGAATCGGCCGGTCAGAACCAACGAATAAATAAAAAATTTAAGGTGCACCAACATTAGGTTGAAATCGTTTGAGTCGTGTGCAAGTAGGAGTCCGTTTGACTTGACTACATCAGTGACTTCCGCCTGGGAAATCGACGACAATCCCCCGTTATCCTCCAGCTCTGCCTCTAACATAGAGGGCGTATTAGTCGGATTCAGGAGTTCCTCAAAGTGCTCCTTCCACCGCCCTATTACCTCCTCAGTTGAGGTCAACAGTGTCCCATCCTTACTGTACACAGCTTGGATGGTTCCCCGCTTCCCCCTCCTGAGGTGGCGAACAGTTTTCCAGAAGCACTTTGGTGCCGACCGAAAGTCCTTCTCCATGTCTTCTCCAAACTTCTCCCACACCCGCTGCTTTGCCTCTTTCACGGCAGAGGCTGCAGCCCTTCGGGCCCTTCGGTACCCTGCAACTGCCTCCGAGTCCTCCGGGATAACATATCCCGGAAAGACTCCTTCTTCAGTCGGACGGCTTCCCTGACCACCGGTGTCCTCCACGGTGTTCGTGGGTTACCGCCCCTTGAGGCACCTAAGACCCTAAGACCACAGCTCCTCGCCGCAGCTTCAGCAATGGAAACTTTGAACATTGTCCACTCGGGTTCAATGCCCCCAGCCTCCACAGGGATGCACGAAAAGCTCCGCCCGGAGGTGTGAGTTGAAAGTCTGTGGGACAGGGCCTCCTCCAGACGTTCCCCAATTTACCCGCACTACACGTTTGGGCTTACCAGGTCTGTCCAGAGTCTTCCCCCACCCCCTGACCCAACTCACCACCAGATGGTGATCGGTTGACAGCTCTGCCCCTCTCTTCACCCGAGTGTCCAAAACATACGGCCTCAGATCAGATGAAACGATTATGAAATCGATCATTGACCTTTGGCCTAGGGTGCTCTGGTACCAGGTACACTTATGAGCATCCCTATGTTCGAACATGGTGTTCGTTATAGACAATCCATGACTAGCACAGAAGTCCAACAACAAACAACCACTCTGGTTTAGATCAGGGAGGCCGTTCCTCCCAATCATGCCTCTCCAGGTGTCTCCATCATTGCCCACGTGTGCGTTGAAGTCCCCCAGCAGAACAATGGAGTCCCCCACTGGCGCCCCATGCAGGACTCCACTCAAGGTCTCCAAGAAGGCCGAATACTCCGAACTCCTGTTTGGTGCATATGTACAAACAACAGTCAGAGTTTTCCCCCCCACAACCCGCAGGCGTAGGGAGGCGACCCTCTTGTCCACCTAGGTAAACTCCAACGTAGCGGCGCTCAGCCGGGGGCTTGTGAGTATCCCCACACTCGCCCGGCGCCTCACACCCTGGGCAACTCCGGAGAAGAAAAGAGTCCAACCCCTATCCAGGAGTATGGTTCCAGAACCGAGAGGTAGAGGTAAGCCCCACCAGATCTAACCGGTAGCGCTCCACCTCCCGCACCAGTTCCGGCTCCTTCCCCCACAGAGAGGTGACGTTCCACGTCCCCAGAGCCAGCGTCTGCTGCCCGGGTCTGGTCCGTCGAGGCCCCTGACCTTCACTGCCACCCATGTGGCAGCGCACCCGACCCCAGCGGTTCCTCCCACAGGTGGTGGGCCCATGGGCTGGAGAGATGGGAGCCACGTAGCTTGTTCGGGCTGTGCCCGGCCGGGCTCCGTGGCAAACCCGCCACCAGGCGCTCGCCCGACGAGCCCGCCGCCTGGGCCTGGCTCCAGACGGGGGCCCCGGGCTTCCTCCGGGCAGGGTCACTCCATCTCTACCTTGTTTTTCCATAGGGTTTTTGAACCATTCTTTGTCTGGCCCCTCACCTGAGACCACTTTGCCTTGGGAGACCCTACCAGGAGCACAAAGCTTATTGATTTTTTATTATTTTTACTCCCTAGTTGTAAATATTTTGTTAAAAAATAAATAAAAATGAGGGGGAGACTGGAGGATTTATAGGACTTCTGGCCACACAGAAGTGCTATGCAAATCTTCTTCTCAGGGTATTAAATGTGGCACAAAAGAATGACACAGGACTTCTATAGAAATTGATTTGCTCAAAAAATAGCAATTTGCTGATCAAGTTTGTCAAAAATGTTTGAAGTAATAGTAAAAGATGAATCACGCAGCCCACATTCCCCCATTGAGAAAGAAAATTGTGGAGTTTTTATTTTTTGTTTTTTGTGTTTTTGTAATTGATGATCTGTACTGTATGTTTACAATGGACTCATGACTTTTTGGGATAATTTATTGTGTTATGGACTGAAGCTTTTTGCCCATTGTCTTAAGGACTTTGGGTACCATACACACTAAGGGAGAAAAAAATACTTGAGCTTGTCTTTTGATTCTAAATCTGTACTGATGGTATTTGGAGACGGAGTCTGGTCTGTTTCTGTCACTGGGTTACTTCTTTCTCAGGCTCTGGCTGCATTTTTTTGGAGAGCGGAGGGTGTGGGCCAGGGGCAAGGGGGGTCTTGGGGCTGTGAGAGATTAGTGGTGAGGTAGGTGTTGGGGGTGGTAGATGGTGTATGATTGGGGTTCAGTAGAACATGTGTGGAGCACCACACACTGGACAGCGTGGCCATTAGTCCTCAGCTCAAGGGAAATGACCCTCTGACCCTTTTCTTTTAAAACAGCAGACAGACAAACCACAGTCAGCTAACAGACACACACTTCCAGAAATATGATGCATTTTTCCTGCACGTAAAGAATGCATGTTTTCTGCACTGTGTGGCCTTCAAACCCCTTCATGTTTGTGTTTAATGAATGTAAAGCCATGGTTATGGTGTGACGGAGAGACCATAACACATACACAAATAGGTAAATGGGCAAAGACATGCATCATGCACACAGGCAACTTATTTTCTGCATAAATTAATTTGTCTTACACACACACACACACACACACACACACACACACACACACACACACACACACACACACACACACACACACACACTTAGAGGAATCTTACACAAGTGTTCCCAGACATCAGAGAAGCAGTTCTGAGAAAGTCAGGCATGATTGTTTACACGACTGAGGTCAAAGTTATTTTTAACATATTTTGGCAAAGCAAAGGCTTGAAGTCTATTTCGTGTCTAAGGCCCCCCATTGTAAAGAAAATAAATAATGCCATAAAGATGTTGACTTTGGAAGTTCCAGTGAGAACAGACAATCTGAAATTTTAAAGATGAAGGAGCCATGATGAAGCGTTCAGATATGGCACCGTGGTTATAAGCAATTAATGTCATTTGGAGATCCAGAGCTTTTCACTGTGTTTTACTGCAAGTTCTCAATTGTGGTATTTTTAATTCACCAGCCATGCAACTTCTCAACATAAATGCAGCAACGTGAGTGATCCGACCCTTCTGTCTCTGATTTCCAATAATTTCCATTGTGTGTTGAGGCTAAGAGGGATGCTAAACCTTGGTTGAAAGATACAGAATAAAGATATCAACTTCTTCCCCTACCTTGCTGATAATTTCCCTCTTTGCCTCTATTCTGACAACTGATTACAACCAGGATGAAATCTAATCTATTTGCCTTCTATCTGTAAAAAAAAAAAAAAAAAAAGAGAATGAGAAAAAAATAGTATCATAAATTTTCTGCACAGAACATTTAACAAAATGACCAACTTACCATGAAAATACGTTGTACATCCATGTGTCTTCCATCCATTCATCCTTCCATCTGTGCACCCTTTGATGTTGCTATTTTGAGCTGGATGCAGATAAAAAAGGTTATCTAAAAGAACCCGCAAGGCTGTTTCTCAGACAAGCAGTCACCTTGTGCCCTTAAAGACCTCAGACCTCCACTGATAACCCACCAGCAGCAGCATTGCTCCAGATACATTATCAGCCCTCAGAGCTCTACTCACGGCCTCCACTCACGACCCTATGCTCCATGCAGGAAGATATGTGATGGTCCTCGACACATGATGACACATGACACTGTCATGACACATGACACTGTCATGACACATAAACCCTAACCCCAACTCTAACCCTAACCCTAACTTGTCGTGACAAAAAACCAAATGAGACTTAATGACAGAAGCGTTATGTCATAAACATTTATGACTTGTTTATAATGTTTATGACACGTTCATGACAGTGTCATGTCACTCTTATGTAGATCCCTCCAAGTAAAGTGTAACCAAACTATTTAACAATAACAGTAACAGAAAATAAATGACAATTATTACTGTGGTGAGGTAAAAGTTCAGTAAACATTTCTAGGTAAAACAAGTTTGAAAAGATGAGTTTTAAGTTTTATTTTAAAAGTTGTAAGCGAGTGCACATTGTCAAATCTACTGTTGCATGCAGAGTTGGAACTAAATGCACCATCACCGTCCCAGAAGGAACAGTTGGTGTGAGAGAGTCAGCAGAGCACAGTGATCTGTTAGGAACACAAACTGTGTTGTCTGGGGTGATGCCCTGAAGTGGTAAATTCAGTTTTTCCACAGCTGTTATGAAATGCTGTGACAGTGTTCTTTAAGTAGTAAAGGGACACTTTAAAGGTTCAGAATGTGTGCCTCTACATTTAAATTAACATGACATTACATTCTCTTTTGGCCTGTAACCCAAAACCTATATCTGTGTTTTGTCCTTATTCAACTGATTACATTTTTGAGCCATTCAAGCACTTTTAATCATTTCTGAAATACAATCTGCAAAAATTGCAGATAGCGCTCAGATCATCAAGTGATATAGATAAAAAGCGGTATGTTATCTGTGTCATCTACTGAAAACACATGCCATGTTTGTGCAGGACTGAAATATCATCTCTTTCTGAACAGAAAGCAAAAAAATAAGTGTAGACTTGTTTGGTAATATCAACCTACATTTTTAATGTTTCTGCCATCATTGCCAATAATGCCACAGTGATATACTATGAATTCTCTGTGTGCAAAAACTGTTTTGCTGTTCACAACTTGCCAAGAGGTGTGAACCTCCACAACATCTACACACTGCACATCTATGTCATATTGAAATGCTGTTGGAGCTTATTCTTGTATAATTCCCATAGAAACGTTTGGGTGTGGGTAAACTGCAGGAGTGGAGGGGAGTGGGGTGACAGCCCGAGAGGCCTTTCTTTCCCTGCAGCTTCTCCTTCGTTCCCACTACACTTTACATTCCCGAACATCTAACTCACTACCGAGCCTACGTCAGTATGCCCTGACTCACAATGCATCTGCACATGTACACACAGCGGCCACACACACAAAGATTCAGAAACAACAAACTTTTACAGGACTTGGCAACGAGGCCATTTTTTTTATGATCTGGTGACCTGTAGCTACATTTCCTTTTTCCACCACAGCACCAAACATCCAGGAAGTCTGCATCCAGCTTGCAACAACACAGAGCCAAGGAACCAAGTTTTCATATGGTTATAAATGGCTTGTCAGGGTGTCTGTACATCTCTTTCTGCTCAAGGTAAAGTCAACAGCTCTGGGGGTCATTCATTAATCTGCAATGCCTGGGCTGACATGTGCAAGAGGGCCATTCTGCCTGCAACCTCTCACAATCAGCGATACCAGTGGTACCGAGAGAGAGAGAGAGAGAGAGAAAGGGAAAACTGTCAGCTCTGTCGCTCCTTAGGCTCCTGCTCTTTCTTGTCTCTCTCCATCTTGCCTTCTTTTTATCAACATTTGTTACACTGTCGGTCTCTGTTAGCTAGCACCGTCATCCATCACAGTCTCAATTTCTGGCCTGTTCTATGCTATTTTAGCACATTAGATCCAGCAAAAACAAAGAATTTGAAAACAAAAAAAAACAGAACAGATGGACAGTTTAAAAATAACAAAACAGACATCAGCAACGAGAAAAGAAGAAAAGAAAACACAGTCGCCCCCGTTGTAGCCTCAGTTTATTCTTTGCTATTTTAGAGACACTTTCCAACCATGCTATCAGATATGGATGGTCACTTTGCCTTGGCATCACCTTTCTAACGAGCACCACTGGGCTGAATCAAGGCAAGCATCCAATATCTGCATGGACATTTTTGTCTTTTATGTCCAAGTAGTCTATATCAGTTCTTTGTTCTTTATAAAGCCATGTTGACAATTACATTTATATTATGTTATATTATATTATAACATTTTAATAAAATAATAATAATAATAATACACTTTATTTATATAGCACCTTTCATAACATAAAATGCAGCTTAAAGTGCTTTACAAAAGAAATAACAAGGTAATAAAAACAGGAGACAGGGGGCTGGGTATGTCAATTTCTATGTTATATTTTTCTGCATTTGAACCCTTAGACTGCCAGAGTATCCTTTCATATTATTTTGAAATTGATCATATGCTTTATATGTAAAATCTATGGTTGTGTAAAATCTGCAAAAAAAACTAGTAAATATGCTGCCAAATAAACTTAGCACAAAAAGTAAGTAAATTTGTGTTTGGTAGATTATTTCTCTGTGTTAACAATGCTTTTTTGCAATAAATCTTATACCGTTGGAAAGCTTGTTTAGTTCCCTTTCAAATGGTGCCCCATTTGTAAGGAACATGAATTTGTGGGATGAGTAAGTGGGTTGCACCCATGAAAAATTTGCCAAATCTTCTCTGCCAATGCCAAACAGCTTATTCTGCCATTGACTTGTTTGGTGTTTGGTGGATTGGATGATTGAAGTTTGAAGAAACAAGACATGTTGGGAATTTAACAATTTATTAATTTCACAAACAGGAGCCTCAGTAGCGTGTGGAAGAACCATACACAACCACAACAGCCTAGCACCTCCTCCTCATGCTGGTCACAAGCCTGGTCACACACTGCTGTGGGATGGCATCCCATTCTTCAACCAGCATTTGTTGCAAGTCAGCCAATGTGGTTGTGTTGGTCACTCTGGCACGAACAGCACGCCCAAGCTGATCCGACAAGTGTTCAATGGGGTTGGGGTCAGGACTGCTGGCAGGCCATTCCATCCTCTCCACTCCCACATTCTGGAGGTAGTCTCTGATAAACCCCGCCCTGTGGGGGCGAGCGTTGTCATCTTGGAGGATAGAGTTTGGTCCCAGACTGTGGAGATATGGGATAGCCACTGGTTGCAGAATGTCATCTCTATATCTCTCTGCATTGAGATTGCCTCCAATGATGACAAGCCTTGTTTTTCCAGGGAGGGAGATGGCGCCCCACACCATCACGCTGCCTCCACCAAAAGGTGTTACTCTATTCGTGCAGCAATCAACATAGCATTCTCTGTGTCTTCTCCACACTCTGACCCTACGATCCAACTGCCATAGGCAGAATCATCCAATCCACCAAACACCAAACGATGCAATGGCAAAATAAGCTGTTTGGCATTGGCAGAGAAGATTTGGCAAATTTTTCATGGGCACAACCCACATACTGCTGCTCATCCTACAAATGCTTGTTCCTTACAAATGGGGCACCATTTGAAAGGGAACTAAACAGGCTTTCCAACGGTATAAGATGTAATGCCAAAAAGCATTGTTACCAAAGAGAAATAATCAACCAAACACAAATGTCCTTACTTTTTTGTGCTAAATTTAGATGAAGTAGAGCAGAATACAAAAAATACAGATAGCAAAGGAACCTACGGATGTAGGGACACCCATCTGGGCACCTACAACTGCCCCTCTCAATTCAAGCCTCATTTTTCCTCTGCTCTTTTTCCTATTCTCTGAAACTTTCTCTCAGCCTTTCTGTAGCTGCTTTTGCTTCCCTCCTGGTCCGATGTCTTTTGACCTCTCTCCCATCATCTGTCTCTCTCTCTTTCTCACTCCCAAGCTGAATGTGAAATCATGATACCCAAAGTCAGTGACCATAATGTGGGAAAACTGCAGTCCATAGCATAAACAATAAGAAGTAACAGCCTCATACGCCTTTGTTTCCTTCCATTGCACCATCCAGTGGTTGGAATAATGGCTAATGGCTTGATGGGAATGTGCATTCTGTTTTTAAACACAATGCAGAGCCAGCATAGAGAGGAGCAGGGGGGCTGTTGGATTAGCAGAGTTGAAGAGGAGGTGTTAGCGGGTCAGACACAGTCCTCAGCATGTGCCATGCCATTCACATCCAACTGGTGTTTCAGTGCTCTTACCTGTCAGTTGTTTCCTCAAGTCACACAACAGCAGGAAGTTGGAGCAGGAAAAGCCTGATTGGTATCCACAGGGATACGGTATGAAAGTGTGCCAACTCTTTGCTCATCACATGCGTGGTATCCCGGACTGCCTCTGATCTGATGACCTGACCTACCTATTTCTTCAGAATAACACTAAGAAAGTGCATAAAAGGAAAGTATGACTCTTTCCTTCCCTTCCCATCCATTTCAGTTGGCTTCAATGGAAGAGGTCTGACCTATCTCACACCCCGAAAGGACCAAAGGGACCCAGTCATCTTTTATTTGAACATGAGTGCATGAATGCACAAATTAAAGAAGATGATGGGATTACATTTCATTGGAATTGTACCTCATGTGAGCAATAAAATGGAATGGTTGAATAATGAGTCATTAAATCAAAGATATAAAACGAGTTGCAACTTCATGGCCTGACATTGGAGGGAGTGAATTCCTAGAAAGGAAAATGAACATGTAAGTTTGTGGTCTTTAAAAAAAACCTGTGGTCTCCTTTTTAGATAACAATGATGAGAGAATATGTATTTAGCTTTCTGTCCTCTAACAAAATGACTGAGATGAATTAATCAACTTCATTGAAGCCTTGGGGCCAAACACTGTCTGTTGGTACATGTAAGTGCAGCAATTTTATGTCACGTTGAAACAAATGAGGTGTTCTTGTCTGAAACAGTCAGCTGCTCTCAAAAATAACAAAACTCTTTAAACTACACTTAAAAATATCAATCAAACTTGCTGCTAGTTTGAAAATGCAAAGCAGCGTTATAATCACAAAGTGACACATCTGTGGGCCACAACAAGCATCTGGCACAAGGATACGCGTGGCTCTGACCGCTCTGACTCATAATGAATGGTAATACGACAGGAGAGGTACATGTAAGGGAAGATCCCGCCCCATTAGTCCCGGCTGGGAGGGGGGAGAGCGGCTCGGTCCGAGCTGGAGGGAGTCCCAGTGTGGAGTCGACGCCACACCGATGAAGTTCAGGACGCAACACTAAGTGGATGTTTTGAGGCAAATACTTCCGCGATTGGAAACGTTTATACGGGCGAGGACAAAGTATGGACTTTGACTTCACGTCGAAGATCATCAATTTTTTGGCACTCACGTATTTTGCACGAGCGCGTCGTTACGCATGAGAGAATCATACCTTCCAAGTTGCTGCAAATCTCGCCACACCAGGGATGTAGATGAGACCAGAAACTCCAACAGGTACGATAAGTTACTGTACTGCAGTGTAGTGAAGAAGAATAGACTGCTGTGGCAGATACTTGATTTACTGTATTTAATACCGCATGTCTATATTAGTTTTCAAATGATCACTCCATTTAACTTTGAGCAACTTCTTCCAAAACAGGAAAGTTGATCAGATCTTCATGAGTATGTATCTTGTTTCAACTAGAATAGTGTTTAAACGTGGCCAACAATTTTATTTTGATAAATGAGAATAGCCTATAAGTCTAAGTAAACATTTCTTACAATATTTATTCATGTGGGATACACCTGATTGAGTTTGATTTGGAAATTAACCTGCTCATCCAACCTCAGGATTACATGCACGCTATCATTTCAGGATTATTGTGGATAATTTTTATATCGACGTGTATTTACTTTTCATGGTAATCTGACGAGAAATGTATTCAGTAATTATAACATTTATGGCAAATGATTTATGAACAGCTGTAACTGCCACAGCTGTTCAGTATTAACGGGACAATAACTACTTTACAATGTCCTACTCTATAGGTTCTCCTTTTTTTGATCGATTTCTTTATAAATCTGTTATGTAGGCTAAGCTATATGTCATTTGCTATCTTCACCAGGACACTGCTGTAAGAGATTTTTAATCTCAGTAATGCACTTTTTATATTATATTTATATTTTCATAAACAATACATAGTCCAAAATGCATATACATTGGTCTCCTTTCTCATCAACAGTTGTAATAAATCAAAAGAATGAAGATAAATTACACAAGTGCAGATAAATAAAGTATACATCTTGAATTTTGACGACTTAAATATATTATTACCTCCAATTTGATATTTTTGATATTACCACTTGCTTCCATTTTCTCCTTTTTCTTACATCAATTATCCAAAATGTTGTCGAATTTACAGTCCTTTTGTGACTTTGAAGTGTTGAATATAACTTTTCAAAATATGTTTGCGCTCCTCTGCATTTGATTGGCAGGTCCTTCAGGAGGCTCTAAATAAGTTTGAGCTCCTCTGCATTTGACTGGCAGGTCCTTCAGGAGGCTCTAAGATGCCAGTTGTGACCCTGTCTGGCTGAGCAGCCTCGCCACCTTCTGCTGTCCAGTGCTGTGGCGCCCTCTGCTGTGTGACCGAGGAAGGCCAGAAGGGGCAGGCAGTATGTGGAACACACTGGAGGAAGGGATGAACCCTGTCATCGTCAACCACTACAACCACTCAGGGAAGTGGGAACGGCCTCGCAGCAACGGGGCCTGTAAGATGGCCGTGCTGCTCTTCATCTGCGTGCTGATTGTTCTGGAGAACGTTACGGTCCTGCTCGCTCTCTGCAGGAACAAGCGCTTCCACAGCCGTATGTACTTCCTCATTGGAAACCTGGCGCTGTCAGACCTGCTGGCTGGTGTGGCCTACGTGGTCAACATCTTTACCTCAGGAAAGAACACCTTCTTCCTGACACCAGTGCAGTGGCTGGCCAGAGAAGGGAGCATGTTTGTGGCCCTCAGTGCATCCACGTTCAGCCTCCTGGCCATTGGGATCGAGAGGCACATGACTATGGTGCGTTTGCGTCCGTGTGAGACAGCAGGTCGGGGGAGACTTCTAGGACTGCTGGCAGCCTGCTGGCTTGTGTCAGTGCTGCTCAGTGCCCTGCCCAGCCTGGGCTGGAACTGCCTGGACAATATGGCCTCCTGCTCCACAGTGCTGCCGCTCTACGCTAAGAGTTATGTGGCCTTCTGCATCAGTGTGTTCAGCGCCCTGTTGGTGGCCATTATCATCCTCTACATCAGGATCTACCGCCTGGTGACCTCTAGCGGCCGCAGGGTGAGCAGCCGGCCTTCAGAGCGCTCACTGGCTCTATTGCGGACAGTGGTTATTGTTCTTGGAGTGTTTGTCATGTGCTGGACCCCCCTCTTCCTCCTGCTGCTGCTGGATGTTGGTTGCAGCCCAGATAAGTGCCCTGTGCTCTACCAGGTGGACTGGTTTATAGCCCTGGCTGTGCTTAATTCTGCCCTCAACCCTCTGATATACACTCTGTCCAGCAGGGAGATGAGGGCGGCTTTCTTCAGGCTGCTGTGCTGCTGTCAGACCAGCATGGACAACACTGGGACTCCTGTGGTGGGCAACCCCCACCTGGGCACAGTCATCCCCACAGCGGAGAACAGCAAAACCAGTGGAGGAGTGGGCAGTGGGGCTGGCAAGTCCACACTGAACAGAGGGAAGGTTCCCACACCTATCAACTCTGACAAGCATGGAGATCCCTCAGCCACTGCTGTGCCCCATCCCTCTGGACCTGCAGACCTGCTCTCAGCTGTGCTGGTGAAGGCGGGGGCGCTGCCACCCCTCGGCAAGTTCTGAATGGAAGCACCTTAAAGAGGCCTTACAGTGGCACAGAAGTAAACATAGAACTGAACAGTCTCGCTATCGGCCACTTTTTGTTTATGCACTGTAGATAGGATGCAGTAATGTTGGAACCACATAAATGCAGATTGAAGTACAATCAGAGTCATTTAAAGCCACTATTTACAACAACTCAATATTATTACAACACCAGAGTAAATTATATGTTGTGTTTGTCTTACACAATGATTTATGTTCAATGTTTCACATTTCAAAACTATGAAATACAATAGGACAGTTTCACGGACATGGATTAAACCGAGGCCCAAATTAAATCTCTTGTCTTAATTCATGTCTGGGAAACTAGACTTGGTAATGCTTAAAAAACAACAGAGTATAATTAACTTTATTAATTTTGTGTCTGTCGAGGTGTTTATTTTACTGTGTCATTACAAGCAGAAAAGATCAGATTAGGGCACTTCTATTGCATGTGCTATATGCAAGTACTCTTAAAACACCTGCAATTTCCATCACAACTTTGCTTGGTAAACTATTTATTTTCTGTGAAAACATTTGCCATCTTAATACTATTGGTATACTTGTTTGGTATACTTTGTGTGCATACAAAACCATCATGGTACTAGGACTTAATTATTAATTTTGTTATGATTTGAGATGCACTGTGAGAGAAAACCAGACCAAGTATTTGTGAGGCTAGCGGCCTCATGAGGCTGTGATGCTCAATACACACCAGAAAACAAAAGTGTGGGAATCATTAAAAATAGAGGGACAGAATTGCTACAGAATTGCTATTATTAAATTTGTGCCACTAGTGGGCAAGAGTGAAAAAATGTGCCCTGACAGTGGTTTTACAGTAAAAGCAATGTAAAATGTATAATCTAATTAGTAGGGTTCAACTTCTGTGCGGTGGCCATTTTTGGCCATTTCTGGTTCAGCTCTACATTACCAGACCTGTCTCATCTTTCATTGGTCTATTCCGTCAGTATCAGCTGAATTAGCGTGGATAATAACTACACTCATTTTTGCTTCTCATCAGCCCATCTAGAAACCACTCACACATCAACTAACCACTAGTGAATATGAGTGTTGGATGTGAATTATTTAATGGTGGTAGACTGTAAATGACATTTCTGTCTAGGGTGATGTAGTGCCTGATACCATTATATAGCAAATAAAATAAAATTCTATTCACCTTCATGAGATTTTCACACGTGTCATGTTTTGATATTTAACGACTTGCCTGCTTTCAACCCCCTTCTCCTCTTCCATGCTCGGTGTCTGTGTTGGTCCTCTGCATACGTTGTCAAGGTACATATACAGGACAACCAGAGAGTGATTTCGTCTAAAACACACAAATGGTAGATGGTTGCTTGTTGTAGTCACATGAAAGCTTAAGCCATACATATATTAATGCACAATTCCTGTGATTTGTCAGTTTATCATTTGCTATTCAGACAGGAGAGGAGAATTTGATTTAACCTGCTGCACTCTTTTAATATCCTAATGGGAAGCTGATTGATGCTCTCCTATTCCCATTCATACGTAGACCTGGGTCAGCCATTGATGAATAATGCAAAGAAACTCTTTATATTTAGTTTAACTAGGGGTTTCCAGCTCAGTGAGGCCAGGTCTAGTAGTCGTGAAAGGTATACTGCATGAATTTCACTTTGAAGAGCTTCCTCTTTTGAAAAAGTCTCCCGTCATTGTATACATTTTCTGGAACGCAGTATGTTAAATGATTAACCAAACTGTTTGGCTGAGGATTTGTTGAGACATTCTGTTGAATTTAGCTTTGATTTAAACAGTGTATGATGATTTTCACATCACACACATTTATAGGATGTGTTTAAACAAAAAGAGTGTCTGATGTGGCATTGTGAAAAGGCTTTAGTTGTCAGTGTTATAAACTGTAACTGGAAGTGAATATAAGCTTGTTTTCTAGATGCTGACATTCAGTGTCAGTGAAGGTGACTTTAACTTAAACCGATAGAAGGGCTGATTGCAGCAGAGCGTGTTGTTCATACCACATTGCACCACAAAGACCAGACACAAGCTGACAGACTGGCATTTCATACTCACCTGAGCCAAAGGATGTGTCTCTGCTCCGCACCTCCAGATCTGATGAAAAAAGACAGCGAGGACGCAGTACCAGCCAAGCATTCCCATCTTAAAGGTCACTGACGGCTTCCTGTCAGAAATGTTTGAACACTCTCCTTCCTGAATTAGCCGCGGATGACGGTTGTGGCCTTCTGGAACACTGGAAAAATGTTAAGCTGTAGCGTCATTTGTAGTCAGTAAATCCTTCTCTCCTGCTCTTTTTCGTCATTCTCGTCCAACTTGTTTCCCTCTTCCATTTCAACACCATCCTGATCCAAATCTCCATGAGATTAAGTTGGATTCAAATGTTGTTGTTGTTGTCAGAAAATCATCCTTCAGACTCCGTTTCATAATCGTTTCCTTCAATCTTTGTAAAAAAAAAAAAAACTCAAACATGTTCAATGAACATTAATACATTCCTGTTGAATCTTCATGTCCTCAAATTCCAGCTATGATAGATTCCATTTTGTCCAAACACCTGAAACAAACACCATTTAATGGCTGCATGTGCTAACTGGGTCAAACACCTTAATAAATCATGTTAACTAAACAGCCATTCCAAGTCTTCTTTGAGGATTTAGACATGGTGGATTTGTGTCATTCTCTGTGCACAATGCCTATTTGCATATGACTAATGTGAACACGGCAGAGGACAAGAGAATCACACCACCCCCTCATCATGATCCTGGCTTTAAACTGCTGTGTGGTGAGGAAGTGTGCATTTGTGTGTATGTGTGTGTGTGTGTGTGTGTGTGTGTGTGTGTGTATGTGTGTGTGTGTGTCAGACAGACAGACAGCCAAACAGACGTGTGCATCCGTGTGTGTTTTTGAGAGAAAGAACTAAGACTCCATCTGGTCCGAGCCACTGAATGTGCCAGTATGAAACACTCCTCAAGTCCCTTTTTGAAGCAGCTCGGAGGTGGAGTGAGGCCAGGTGGAGAGCGGCGAGGGGTCCCATTTGAGGCGTCCGCTCATGCAGGGAGCCACCAGCTGAAGCAATTCTCTCCTCTATAGCTGAGTTGTACTACTCTCACCAGAGGAGACACACACACACACACACACACACACACACACACACACACACACACACACACACACACACACACACACACACACACACACACACACACAGTCATGTGGTGTGTGATGATTTTCCTCCCCTACCTTCACAGCTCTCCAACAGTGTAATTACTTGTGCAACAAAGAGAGTGAAGATCCAGGCAGACCTTGGTGATGAGCTCCCCGGGATCAGAGGGCTTTATCCAGGGAGCAGCTGGGATGAAGCTGGGGGGCGAGAGGGGGAAGGCAAAGGTCACTTCGTATGAGGATATCTGAAGGAACTGGCTGAGACTTGGATTGGTGGACACTCCTCCCAGAATCCCCCTGAAACAAACACACCACTGCCATTAATTCTTCTGTCTAGTGCGGATCAAGTAGACTCCAGTTGGGCTTCAGAAGGAATACTAAAGAAAAAAAAATGAACATTTTGATCTGACAGCTATTTTCTAGGACATCTTATATCTACATCTATATGGGAGTCCTGAGCCTAATGTGTGCCTTGTAGGGCTGCAACTAACATTAGTTCATTGCCAATCCTTTCAATCAATTGATTAATTGGTGGCCTCTAATAAAGTGTCAGGAAATAGTGGAAGACGCCAATCTCAAAATCCTTGAGCCCAAGTCGCTGTTTTCAAATTGCTTCTTTTTTGTCTAATATACAAACACATTCAATATACAGTGATATTAAAAATGATTATTGAAGCAAAACGCTTCAGATCTGAGAGGCTAAAACCAGCAACTCGCAACCATTATTAACAATTGTTGTCAATTTGTTTTCTCTTAGTTGAGTAATTAATTAACTGACTCATTGTTCAGCAACTAATCTGTTTAACAGCATGAAAATGATCACAGTTCACTACATTTAGATAATATATGTTTATCAAGGAAACCATTGTGCAATCAACCACCATGTCTGTGCTGGACTATGGAGATGTATCCACTCATTCTACCTTAAAATAACTTGATGCATCTATCATCTGCTCCCTGCGTTTCATTACAGGAGATAAATATCTTATTCATAAATGTTTACTATATGAGAAAGCAGGCCAGTCCTCACAAGCAACAACACAGAGAACTACACACGCATTTTTGTTTATACTGTAAGGGCATCTTAAAGCTGCCTCAGTATGTCACATCTCTTTTCAAACTACTCCTCGTCAGACTGGTTAACTCATAATACCATATGGGATGCTGAACCTGGGAAGACGGCCTTTGCAACTTTAATTGAATGAAGACTTGAAATCAAACGTTAAAGGTATAGTGGAGGATTTTCTTTTTCCGGGTGGATCATCAAGACTATTGGTCCTCCTGGTTGTCAATCATTCTGGTTATATGTTTACGTAAGGCCGTTGTACGTGCACGTCCCTAGCTTTCAGGTGTATATGTGTGGTGAGCTTGAGCTACGGTTTCAGCCATTCATTGAAGCATTAAAGCTTTTGGGAGAATATTTCACACGCTGGCGTGCGCTAAAAGCACAGGTTGGGCTTCCCACTGATGCCCCAATCGTGAAGTTTCTACTCCACAGGTAAAGTTTGGCATGCTATTTGGAGAAATCCATTTAAAATCACTGCTAGTAAAAGTTGATGTAAGCTATGATTCGCGATGCTAGCCCTGGCACAAGTCACGCACCGCGCACACACGGTAGACATCTCAATTTGTGAAAAAGTGCAAATCTTCTTTTGGAAAGTAGGCTTGTATGAGCCATGCCGACAGCAACTTGTAAACAGTGCACTCTCGTGCACACGTTTAATAGGCGTTCCCTCTCGGGAGCAGGCAGAGTGTTGCGCATGTGCATTTTTTCAAAAAGTACAGAGGGCGGTTCTTTTCTAAAATTCGGGAAAATCCTCCACAATACCTTTAACAAATTGTTTGACCTTTTTAGAGATGTACGTGCTTGTGGTTTTTGTTGTGCGTCTTATCTCCGTTCTATTTCTTCTGCTGAACTCTCTGGCAAAAGAGATGTTGAATACCTGATGAAATAAAGTGTGTATACTGTATTCGCCAATCTCTGAAACCAGCCTTTCAATGCCGTTCTATCATAACAGATAGGTGGCAGGAGTGGATAAGCAACCTCTTCCAAATTCAATACCCCCCCTCCCCAAATCCCCCAAAACAGCAGCTGCTTTCTCTCCAAACCCTCTCGGATTGCAGTCTTCTGGCAGGGCCTGTCGGCATGCACACACCTGCTCACACTGACCTCCAATCTATCTCGTCCACGCCTGCCCGCCACAACTGCTGGGATTAGCGTGTCTGGGACAGGGGATAAGTGAGAAGCAGGACGGCAGCCTTCTAGTCTTACATGCGTGTCCCCGTCCCTCACATGTGGCATTGAGGGCGTGCACACAGCTGGCAGATTCTCCCTGCCTCTGTGCATGCAAGCAGCCACAGAGGTTTGTGTGTTGTGTTAAAGGGAAACTGGAGTTGGGGGACGCCCGTGATAGACTTCAAGTGCGCAACTAAGAGAAGAGAGAGAGCCTCTGACAACTTGGTTTCAAATCTTGCTCACTTAACTACTCACAACAAATAAATAAGCGACAAATCGGTCTCCTACAATTCCCCCAACCTTGTGGAGGTGGAATGCTAAATTGCTGGATTACACGGAACTCCCTTTAAATGTGTTGTCTTAGCTGGCCTCCTCGGATGGTCTCTTTTACATTTTTATTTCCTGGGCAAAATGGCAGTAGATGTGGTTTCATAGAAACCATTTATTAGTAAGTGTCCCATTTCAATGTCAAATGTTATTTTTTTTTTCAATGTTATTCTGGTTCCGTTCTTTTACTTGCTAATTTGTTTGTTTCTCCAAGACAACGGTTAGTCCTTTTATACAGCATTTTGGCTTGCCATAGTAAGAAAAGCACGCGTTACTAATAACATTAACAACGGCTCTGTTAAATTCAAGTGTAAGTCATGACAGTGAGTCAGTATGCATACCAGGACGCTGAAACGGAAGCAGCTAAATGGAATTCAGCCATCATTAGTTTGATTATTTACACCTGTGCTTTTATTACTGTAACATGTCAAAAATGTCTTCTGTGAAGCAGGTATCCAACTATTGAACACAACTCTTGGTGATGGTGATGCATGCATGTCCTTTTTCGTGTGTGTGTGTGTGTGTGTGTAATGTATTCTCTGGCTCTGGGGGGATCACAGGTGTTCATTCCTCCAAGCCTGTCTGATGGATTAACAGCTGCCGTCACTGCGTAATTGGTGACACCCCCCAGATCTGACAGCTGTGTGCGCGCACACGCACGCACACACACACACACACACACACACACACACACACACACACACAATTTGCCAAACCTAAACAAAAAAAATAGAGCTTTATATTAAGCATCCTTCAGTCTACTGGAAATGAGCTAACAATGTTGAAAATAGCAGAGACAAGATAAGAGCTATATCAAAAGCCAGAGAAATGAGATTGTGATATTTGTTGGATTTTTACATGCTGCACTGCCACTGTCGTTATTATTCATATCCCTCCCCAGGGAGCCTTGTTTGAAAAATGGGACTGTTGCAGCCCCCCCCCCCCCTCCATGTCACCGTCTCTCTCTTGCTCTTACACTCACAAACAACCACACACCAACACACACACACACACACACACACACACGTTTGGTGTCTCATTGGAGGAAGTACAGCAGGCAGCGTTTCCCTCCTCCCCCTGCTCCTTCTCTTTATTTTTTTCTTCCTTCACTCTCTCTCTCTCTCTCTCTCTCTCTCACAGAGAGTGATCCAGCTCGTCTCCTCTCTCCGTCACGCGGGTAATCAGCCTCTGCTATTTCATTTGGCTCAGTAATGAAAGCAATCCCAGGGCTTTTCAATGAGGCACAGCCCAAATAATGGAGGGCTGCGTCACCCCTGGTCCTCACCCTCTCCCTCTCCTTCCCAACCCTGCTGTCAATGGATGAGAAAAAGCAAATGTGCGTGCATTTGAGTGTGTGGAGCACGCAATCTCGCCAAGTCCTTTGTGCCTCTTTTCCTTAATGAGTCCGTTATATAAAATGTGATCACCTATACTGTACTCGCAATCAGAATACTGTTTTTTTAACCAAACAAGACCAAAAGGATTTTTCTTCTCCAGTTGTTTTTGATTCATTTTTGGAGGCCTAAAGAGGTGACAAAATACACAGTATTTCACAGAAAAAAAACAAGCAAAAGCCATACACCAGTCTGAAAATAAACATGATTGCATGTAGCATAATTTACCTCCCACAACTCCTCTCCAAACCCCTTGTGGGGGACCCAGCCCCCAGGTTGGGAACCACTGATCTACATAAAGATCTACATGTAGAATCAACGCTCTTTAGAATCCTTCTGAATACAGATGAGATGCTTCAACACAGCAGGTAAATTAAACATCCCATCATCTTTTATTTTTGACAGAAACTGCCCAAAATAATAATGAATACAACCCAGTCAATTTCAGATTAAGCAGGAATGATTTAAATAATTTCCAATGGTCACAAATGTGTTTGGTAGATGTTGGCTCTCCTCTAAAATCTGTTTTTGCCGCACAATGCTGCAACCAGGCAGCAGACATGGGAACCCATTCCAGATGGCAAGCATTTAACTCAAATACAACTCACCAACCAGCAAGTAGTGACTTGGCTAGCCGAAAATCTGTGCTCAAATATGTAGGAAGTGTGAGAAATTGCCAACAGTTACAAAGTTTGAGAGTTTGTTTGAGAGTGTTCAGTGTTTCCTGATTCTTTGCTTCAGATGTAGCCTACAGCTCAGCTTCCAAGCGTGAAAAGACAATCACAGCAGTGACAGGTTCTTTTTTTTTTTTTTTTTTTTTTACAAACCCAGCATTGTCTACCAAATGCAAGGTAAGCAACCAACAACAAATACAGGTCAACAAGGTCAACACAAGTACCAATACAACACAAGTTCTCTGTTGATGGACAATCAACAAGTAACATGGAGATGTGTCAAGCAGATCCTCGACGTACAGCAGCATGACAGACTGAGCGAAAATGAGCAGGTGTGGCTTTGTGTAGAAGCATCTGAAATATAACTGCTCTTAGTAAAAACCTTATATCTTTGAAAATAGCATTGTTTTGTGTGTTTTTTAATTGAAAATGTGAATTTTCCAACATTTACAACAGAGCCTCCCAAGCCAGAGGATGAAAAAGGTTTCTTATCTTATACAGTACAATTGATTTTATTGATTCATATAAACATGAAAAATCTGCAAACTATGACTCGCAAGGTTTTCACCTAACAGCAATATTTTTAATGAGGTGTTTTTTTTTGTTTGTGGAACAGCAGTAATTAAATCTAAATCTCCTGCATGTCTCCTGGAGCATCAGTACATTCACAATATACAGACTTTCTCCCAGGTACAGCTCTGCTAACTTCCTCTGCATTTCAGTCAGCTGTGTAAGAAATGTAATAAAGAAAGGGAGAATTTCACATGTCCTGAAGTTTGCCCCTTCGGTTCAGCGAGAGTGAGATGAGAGAGAAGAGTTACAGCAAAGGTAGCCTCAAGTTCAGGTACTGCATTTCATGTGAATCGATCCCCCGGATGTTAGAGACACTTGGCACAGGTACAACAGCAGTGGTGGGTTATGACATTAGCCCCTGGTGTGTAGAATCATCAAGTAGTCCAGTCCAACAAGAAGCGAGAACTGTCTCTCTCCGCTGGGAAGATTCCCATCAAACATTCAAGTGTTAACGTGTCCGATCACAATGACGTCCTGGAAGTCCAGGAGGAGCGTCAGAGTGTCTGCACCAGCACGGGGAACAGCAGAGACAGATGCTCGGCACCTCGGATCGGGAGTTTGTGTGTGGTGTAGAAGTGGACGACTTCTGGGATGGTGTCAAAGGGAGGGCTGTTCTGTCCCAGCACGTACTTGCCATCTTTGTACTGGGTGAACTTCATGTGCATGAAACCCTGGCAGCTCCTGTGAGGAGAAAACGGGAAGAATGAATTGATAAAAGGAAGGAGGCAACAAGAAGGAAAGAAAGAGCGGGGGAGAGTCCAATATGAAAAGTGAGAAAGGAGTGTAGGAGAAAAAAGAGGGATGACGTGAAATGTGGGGCACATAAAACATCATGCAGCCTTCCACACAGTTTGTCATATAATGACAGGAAATGACAGCCTGGATTTATTTTCACTTCTCTTTCCTGCACTTTGAGGACATGATTTAACACCATGTCACAAATTAGAAAGGACGGGACATTGTGATTGATGAATGAGTGGTGTAACAGCACGTGGAAGGAACGACAAAGCCAGAGAGTGAGAAAGACGGACTGCTGGACTGTGAAAGTGGCTTAGCCAAGCGAACCACACTGGTTCCTTCCCTTTAAGTGCCAGGCAGCCACGGCAGGACTTCCCCTTTAAGAGCCAGCCAGCCAGTCATGATGTCTGTCTAATTATAGAAGCAGAGGAAAAGAAAGACAAGGGCTGAAACCGGTCACCATAATTGCCATTGTTCTAGTAAACCAAATTAAATTTTGAAGAGCAGTGAGGCCCCCTAAAAAAATCCTCATTGTGACTAAAAACAGACAAACAAGCAGTTTATGATCGTCCCGCTGGCCTCCAGAGCACCACGAGCCAGATATGAATCACGTCAGCGCTCAGTTGACAGTGTGCTATCCTCCAGTCCTGTCTGTTTTGGGGACTCTTTGTATCTTTTGCTACATTAGAACCTACAAGCACACTTCTATAAATATTCATGTTGGTTAAAATCTGGCAGGTCTGTCTGTTTCAGCGCTGACTCACTTTGGAGTCGTTCTTAAAATTTTTGTCTCCATTAAAACGGCCTTCATCATTCCTCCCTTTGTCCACATTACTGTGTAATCTTACAGTACATGTGGTTCACTTTTTCCAAGGAGCACCACAATGAAAAAAGCGCACGGATGCTGCCTTATTAAATGGGTACATTGATATCACAGGAACCAGCAAACCAGTCTCAACACCCTAATAAAGACTAACTTCTGCTTTTTACAATCTAGACACAGACATGATGGAAAATTATATTTTCTGTCAAACTGGAGACACTAAAGTAAATTTCCAATATATTACAACTTATTTCTGTAGTTTTGGCTGCCATTTCTGTCTGTCATGATAACATTGTACTCACCCAAGTAATTGGTGATATCCTACAATCAAACAAACAAGCCAATGGTTTATAACCATATTATTCTATAAACCACTGTGCTTTTAGGTAAAAGCCAAAGGATTATAGCGTCCACCACTCATCTGGCTAAAAGGCTGATACAAAAAGTGGTACAAACAACAACTTCTGCACACTCTATTTAATTACATACACAAGCTTTCAGTAATAAACCCTCTCCAGGCAAAAAAGACAAACAGAATCCAAGAGCACGCAAGTATACATTCCAGTAAATGGCCCTGATGCAAAACATCTGACACAAGATTACACTCAAGGGTACTATAGTCCCTTTGCATGTGTGGACTACAAAAGTGGAGGACAAGGAGAAGAATGTGTGAGACACAAAAAGGGGAGACCAAGATTTAAAAACATGCAGACAATTTCATATGCTTCTAAAACCAAAGTGAGTGCACCAAAAACGCTGGTGAAAATCCTTCGTTGCCCAGGATAACTGTGCGTGCACAACTGTGGAAAGTACGTAAGGAAGGTGAAAGTAGGCCAAAGCCTTCAAACTGTGATGGATGTTTTTGAGCTTGGGTAATAGTTTACAGTTAGCTTTCGTCTTCTCTTCCAAATACGTTTAGCTAATTAGGAGCTTTGTTTAAAACCTGTGTGGTCATCAGACTGCTTTCATGTTGTGTTCCTGAGTCTCTGCAATTACCTTAATGTTATTGTTACTGGTTAGAATGATGGCCAAAACTAAGAAAATAAAAGCTGCATTAAACCAAAGTTCCCCTTTAAGCCGATCAAAGATCTAAGCGGCTTCAAATCTTTTCAGATTGTGCCATGCTGTTCTTTGTTTTGTTAAGACTCTGAAGGTCTACTTCAGTGAAGGACAGTACCACCTTCTCACCACCCAAAATAATGGAAGTTTGATTATTTTTAGCAGTTTCTTCAGAGATATCACTCCTTCCAAACCTCACATGCACCAGCCGGGGAACCGCTGCCTGTTGTGACCTTGTTGCTTTAGCAAATGTGTGTGTGTGTGTGTGTGTGTGTGTGTGTGTGTGTGTGTGTGTGTGTGTGTGTGTGTGTGTGTGTGTGTGTGTGTGTGTCAAACCCACTCTACTCATGTAAATGAGTAATGCATGAGCGTGTTTATCTGTCAGCACAACACAGTGACACACCGTGCCTCATCCTCACCCCCTTCCCTTCCTTCCCTCCTGGATTCCCTTCTTGTGTGGCCCACAGAAGGTAATTCATATTCATTAGCGATTACGGGGAGGATGATGTGTGCACTGAAGTGTGCTCTACCTGCATGATTACCACTTAGAGGGCCCGCTGGGGCCACAGAGGAAGGCTACAGAGAGGGGCCAACGAAGGGGTGAGGACAGAGGGATGATTGGAGGGCGGTGTGAGGCCGGGACGATTGATCATGGTAGTAATTACAAGGGAGAGATTTGACCAGATAAGCAGTATTGTGCCCTGCAAATGAGTATCGGGAGAGGAATCAGCGCGGCAGTGATCTTGAGTGGGGGGTGATGGTGGAGGGGAGGGAGGGAGCGAGACAGAGGAGGGAGAGACAGATGGAGAGGTGTGGAGACTGCGATATGAGATCGGTAGCTCAGGTGGCTTCACACACACTTCTCAGTCGCATGGCAGAAAAAATTAGAAGTGTGCAATTAAATTGTAACGCTGTTTACGATACTGGAGGTTCTCAGTTGATTGCGTCGCTTTTTGTGGTAGGTCAGTGTGTGTGTGTGTGTGTGTGTGTGTGTGTGTGTGTGTGTGTGTGTGTGTGTGTGTGTCTTACCGTAAGGACAGGGAGTAGTCAGAGCGGTTGGTCTGACTGTTTCTCACCAGGTAGCTACACTCTTTACACAGCATTAGCAGCGACTCTGCCTCCAAACGCGACAGTGAACCGTGGTACCATCTGATAGACAGAACACACACAATAAGAAGATGGTAACGTTAAGTTTGATTCCCACATAATTTTTACACCTTTTGCTGCTGGATGTTGACATTGGTAAAGACACTCTGTAGTGTTATGTTACTAATTTTATAATTAAAAGAGGGAGGTAATTATTAGTAGTATAAATGTTTCTAAATATTCATATTAAGGATTAATACAAAAATGAATACAACATGTAATTCTAAAATAAGAAATGGCCTCTCTGGCTTCTATTTTCACCGCCGTAAATTCTCAGCAACAGTTGAAGGTTCTCGCATTGGCGCTCTGCCACACTGCTGGCTGTCTTTCCATCGGCACATGGTCTCAAAGATTATACTCAAACAACAGTTGTAACACGACACAGAGTCTACAACCATGCTAGCATCTCTGCGAAGCTGCACTTTGGCACAGCGGTGCTTTGAGCTAATGCTCACAACAGTATGGTAACAGGCTCACAACGACAATGCTAACATGCAGATGCCAAGCAGGTTTCATTTTTACCTTGTTCACCATCTTAGCTTAGCATGTACGCATGCTAAAATTTGATAATTAACACTAAAAACGAAGTACAGCTGAGCCAGAAATGTAATTAGTTTTGCAGGTATTTGGTCATAAACCAAAGTATTGGCTGGATACAAATTTTAGCCGATTTTGACGACATTAGATGAAAAGTTAAAAGATCAGCAAAGTTATTACAATTCATCCTGAGGAGGAAATTAATAGCTGTACCACATTTCGCTAAAGGGAAACAGGGGATTGGGACCAAGAGTGTCTGTACAAATGGCATGACATTCATCTAGTAATTGTTACGGTATTTCAGTCTGGACCAAAGTTGTGGACCAACCAATTGACAGAGAGACCGACATTGCCATCCATAGAGTAGAGCCATGCCTCTAGTGTGGCTAAAAGTTTAGGAAGTGTTTCACCAAAGCATACAGTATGTGTGTGTGTGTGTGTGTGTGTGTGTGTGTGTGTGTGTGTGTGTGTGTGTGTGTGTATTTATATATAAACTTTTTTTACAAACTGTTACGACACAACAACCGTTATAGGTTTCCTGCCAATAGTGAGATTTTACAACTTCAGGTGTACTAAATTCTACAGGTCAACAGTGATACTGTTTCTCTGTTTAAAGCAGAGCTGAAGGAAACACAAAGCTCATAACAGCCCTTAAGAGATCATCAGGGAGTAATGGGGCATTTTAATCAACTGCCATCCCCAAGTGAATGTTTGCGCATGTATGTGTTTGTGAGTACAACACTGTGTGTGTCGTGTGTGTGCGCATGTGCATGTGTGCTTAAGGGGTGTCGTGCTTGGATTTCATTAGTAAAAATGGCATTTTATGTTCACAGAAACAGCACATAAATTACACCAATGATGTCTGAAATTACAAGACCAAAGTAAATGTGTGTTTTTAATGTTCTGACTTAATTAGTTCTCATTCTAACCTTTTTTGCAGTTCTGTAAGCTCTGATGAGTGCTGCTTAGCCGAAACACATAACCGTTTCGTTTTAATGTGTCCATGGCCTTAATAGATCAAAGCGATTTTTTTATTTATTTGTGGCATGTACAACCCCGTTCTCCCTCAAATATTAAAAATCCCTTTTATAACAACGTATGATAAATGTATGTGCACGACAGCCATGCAGAGACATTTACAGCCTACTGAGATTAATATCTTATACTAACTGCATTTGGTTGCACAAATAATTGCATAATGCAGATTTGTTTGATGAATTTAAACATTGTAACTCAGAATAATGCTCCAGACAAAATGCTTGGGTCAATCCTTTATTTCTGTGATATTTTATTCCTTACTGTACTTTGATTGCCCCATTTGTAACGATTTAATCTTGCAGTATTGTGGTTACAATTTGCAGCTGATATGACCTATATGACCGTTTTTCTTCTAAGACAGGACAATTTCTTTATCCTTTATTATATTGAAGGTAACTACATGAATGGCAACAGAGATACTCAATCATTAACTACCAAAAGTCATGTAAGCCTCTTCATTTGATTAAACCTTAAATGGAGTGTGGCCTATACTCCGAAACGTCTCCTGTGGGTTTAACAAAAGACTGCATACATACACCTGCTTCTCCAGAGGCAGCGTAGGGTCCACTCTCTCCCCAACCAAGGCGAGGCCTTCCTGCGGCATTCGAAACTTCATTCCCCCTCCTGCCAGCGGGCTGGACCTGGGCCCCGGAGGACGCAACCGCTCAGTGGGGGACGAGGAGCGGTCCCACTCCGCGCCATCAAACTGCACTGTTGGCAGACGGGGACAGAAAAAGTGAGTCAGAGTATTTGCACAGTGGTATGATCAAAAGGGATTAAACCTCACAGCCAGACTTGGGTAAACATCAGACATCCGGCTATTGCAAAACCAGGCATGCAGCAGAGAGACCTCTCATGGATGGGCCGAACTAGAGGACAGCAGGTCCCGGTCTGACAGACTGCAAAACTATCAGCATCATCACAATTACCATCATCAACATTTTTATGAGTCACCAAGGCCAGATAGAGACAGGAAGTTGGCGTCTTCCCTGCTTGGCTCTGGTGCAAGTCTTTGTCTTCCAGTAGACATCAGATTACTTGATGTTGACGATACGGATTCTATTCTGCAGAAAATTATGTGTACAGACTGTGCACACGTAATTGTAAAAAGTGTTATTTACCCCTTCTGTGCCTGATTTGAGCAAAAGTCAATCTACACAACTTGTAATTAAACATTAAGTGTACTTCCAAGTACCCTGAAATGAACAAGGCAGACATCTTAATTTACAGGGAACTTTTCATGCGTGGTTGGTGCAAGAGGGGAATGTGGTAAGAAGGGAGAGCAGCTTTAAAACCAAAAGAAACCTGGCAACCCAGCAATTGCAACAGGCAGGGACAAATGCAGATGGTACAGATGCAGGCTGCGGCGGGTTTAGGATGGAGATAGAGCAGATGGAGGCTTGGGTCATAAAGGTCAGGGTGACTGCGTTTGCGTGCGTTTGGGGTGGTAAGGGGAAGCAGGGAAGGGGGGGTGTTCAGGGTGGGAGGTCACCTTGCTCTCTGACGGGGGGCTCCTCCTCCAGCTGACCCACTGGGGCAGGCCAGGGCAACTCCGACAACTCCCTCATTTCTAATAAAGAGGAGGGGAGGGGGAAGGAGGCGAGAAAAAAAAAGCGACAGAGTGAGAAAACAGCAGATGGGCTTGAACAAAGTTAACTAAAGGAAGATATGTGAGAGGAGAGGCGATGATTAAGACTGAAATCAGGTGCACGAATTGAATGTGAGGAGCAGCAAGTCAGCGAGAGTGAGATGAGGAAGAGGTGGAAGAAAGGGAAGCCCTGTTGAGAGAGGGAGAGGCAGCATGTGTGTGCACTGACAGAGATGTGGTGTCGTGAGATGTAATTAACTATGCCTCCTGTCATGAAGATAAGTAATATACTCTACTTTCACTGTCTTTGCTTCATCACACTTGTGGAAAAACATGTCTTCAGACCCCATATTTACACTCATGTGTGATAAGACTAAAGAAAGCAAAGAAGATGAAGCAGAGAACACAGGTGAAGTCAGAGGTTGCATTATTTATAGTCATTTGAACGAATCCACTTTCAGAAACCGTCTACTAGCAGTGCATACAATGAAAACAAAGCGTGACTTGTGTACTGTGCACTGCAACCCAGAGAGCAGTGTGACCGAGGAACTGAGGAGCATGTGGGCAGAATAATGCTCCATTCACTGACCTACCTACAGGAGAGCAGCAGAAGGTGCACAGAACTGAAAATAGCTCATTATCTACTATGGCAGGCAACCATCTACTTTAACAGTCATTACTGCAGCCTTACACACACATGGACACACACATTATGCCATTTGTCGTATATTCAGCTCCTGCTCGCAAAGAAAAACGGATTACAAAACAAATAAAAGGAAGAGGGGTGACGTCTTAATGAGCCGACAAATCCAAGACACCCCAGGCCTGCGACATCAAAGGCCATTTGAATGGGCGTTTGGAGAGAGACCCAGGCTGTACATACATGCCTCTCGCCCTCCCTGGTTAATTATTGAGCAGGCAGACACACTCCGCCACTTTCTCTGGCTCTCTGTGAATTATTGATGCATGGCGCAGTACAATGGCCCCATCTGGAGCAGGCCGCACCTCCGCTAAAGCCCGGATTAAAGAGTGGCCTGGTACACCTCAATGGGAGACATGCACACACACACACACACACACACACACACACACACACACACACACACACACACACACACACACACACACACACACACACACACACACACACACACACACACACACACACACACACACACACACACACACACACACACACACACACACACACACACACACACACACACACACACAGAAACACCAGTGCTGCCACACTGTCCGCTTCCCACCACATGACATATCACACCTCTAATTCTAAAGCAAAACTGAGAGCGATGCATTAGAAAGAGAGACGGGTGTAAATGAGAAGCACACAAAAGCAAGTGAAGGGTAACAAGAAAAGAGAGAGAGAATGGAGACAGCCAAAACTATTTATTACAGATCAGAAATGTGCTCAGCCATCCGAGTGTGAGATAAGTCAGGTTAGACAGACGGAGGGCAAAATTCCATAAAGATTCCTCTCCTTTGGTTTTTGGGCCGCTCATTCTGTGTGGTGTTCTTGATTCTTAAAATTGTATTTTTCCTTGCCAAAAAGTAAGTGGTGAGATAATTGTTTCCACAGTTGTATTCCAATTGCTGATTTTGGCTGTGGACATGGACATTTTAAAAAGGTCCAATGTGTAGGAATTTCTCCCATCTAGCGTTGAGATCATATATCGCAATCAACTCTCTCGCACCACGCAGTTCAAAGTACGGATTACAGCTACGGTAGCCTTTACGCTTCAAAAAGCCGGTCTCTTGCTCTTTACAATATCATTTCATCCTTTTTCTGGGCGAAGAAGAAGACTCCTGTTCCTGAAATTTGGATTTTGAATATGTGTGGTCCTCCATGTTTCCTTCTTCAAACTTGCCGGGAAGCTACGATACCCATTAGCAGCATTAGCAGCACCTGTGAGTTTATCATGTGACAGCGATAACGCGAAAGGCGGAGCAGTATGTCCTGTATGTCCCTTACTGGCTAACGTATTTCAAGATGGCACATGAATATGAAGCGTCTACCCCAGTTCATGCAAATACAAATGTAAAATTTCAAGCCAAAAGGAATACTTGGAACTAATGGTGGTGGTAAATATTCATGAAAAAGGACAAGTTTGTGAACGGGCAACACAGATTTTGATAATGAACAACTAAACACGTTACACACTGGACCTTTAAACAATACACTAGTTTCTGGCATCCATTTCATTTAAGTTTTTAAGCCCAGTCTTTAGGACTGGAACCTTAATACTTCTCAAGATAATGTCACTTAAATACATCTGAAGTACATTCTTGTGCCTCTGTGAACCACAACACACAAACCTTGCCTGAGCTCCTAACTGAACCACACACACACACACACACACACACACACACACACACACACACACACACACACACACACACACACACACACACACACACACACACACACACACACACACACACACACACACACACACACACACACACACACACACACACAGCCCTTTGGTTGCCCTAGGTTCTAGATTGAGTTTGAGTTTTGCGCCCGGCAAGTCTTGCATTGCCAAATCTCCACAGCGCTTTGTCAGCGATAGAGTAGCAATTCTGGTGAATTTTTATGCACCTTTTTTTTTTTTTTTTTTTTTACCTTTTTCTGAATCAATTTATTCTGGAAATATCTTTTTCTAAAGGGAAACATAGATTACAATCCAAATATAAAAACATAGTGGAATATTTTGCAGTAAGGCTCTCAGCCATTCTGTATTGCTTTCATCTATTTATTCTCCTTTGGATTGAGGTTTCTAATTATATCGTCAGCACACATGTAGAGGCATCATTTACTCTTCCCACTTTTGCATCTTTTGTTGAGGAAGTAACCTCCTTAAATGCGCATATTAAAATTATTCACCTGAATGATACATTAATTCATTTTAATGAATTAATAAACTCCTGGACTGTAATATTTCAGATGTGTTTTAGCAAGATTTCTCCTCATGTTCAAAACTTTGTGCACATTCAAAATACAGTATATCTCATCTGTGTTCACTGAGGTTTGATTGAATTGTGATATGGTTAGAAAAATAAAGTGATAGGCTATTACAAGAATGAAGTCACTATATTTCAGAAAATAATCCACCTGCACTATAGTCTGCTGTGCAGTAAGTGATATCTCTGCTGATACGGTAGATCTCAGACCTCCTGACAGACTCAGAGCCCTGTTTGGGACGCTGGTCTCTGAATGAGACAGTTTAGGGAAGTGGCTGTAAGCTACGCTGCTCTACATCAGAGGTGGAAACACTAAACTACGCAGAAATAGGGACACATCTACCAGCATGCCCACAGCAGAGCGCGTCCATTATAAACACGGAAGGCGCGCTGCAGCAGCTCCGTGTCTGTGCTGCTGCTCGTCTCTATTTTTACAGCGAGAGTGGACACTAAGCGACGCACAGGTCTGCTTCTTTGGGAAGTAGACCTTAGGGCGACACGGCGCCCCCAACACTTTTGACACAAGAAAGAAACATCTGGCTTCCATTCACTTCTAATAGGAACCTGTGGATCTCTCATACATAGAAGGCTATTAGTGCTCTGCTTTGTTCTTCCATACAAGACAATGAGAGAACACTAATGGCTTACGGACAAAGGCACACTCAGCTCACAGCCTATATTCATGATTTGTACTAAAAATCCAAAAATCGATGCAGCATAGTATTGCAATATTTTCCATGGCAATACTGACGCCAAGTAACAATATCTTATTTACTTTTTGGTACTAGAGCAATAAAAGAAATAATAAAATTGAAGTGAGATGAACAAACAGAGACATTTATCTTTTTAGATAAAATAGATTTTCTTTGGGGACATAATTTGAAGTTGAAAAAAATGCAATAAATTGCAATATTGCAGAATATTGCAATATATTTTAAATCGCAATAACATTGTATCGTGACAGAAGTATCGTGATAACATCATATCGCGGGGCCTCTGGTGATTCCCACCCCTATTCATTATGAATTCTAAAACAAAGGAATGTGTTTTTCATCAGTTCTGTCTCCTATTTATTCTGAACTTATGAAACAGGCGAAAGCAATTCAGTAATTTGTGGCCTGTCAAAATTTCCTCATGTGCCTGTTACCTCAACTATCTGCTAATAATTACCAAAAATGATCTGAGGGGGAGGGTGTGACCAGACCTTTCTGTTTTGCACACAGGACACGTCGCCTTGAGTGATGGATAACTTACTTTTCAAGCACACCAGCCGTTTTCTGTGTCCTCATAATAAAGGAGGAGCAGACAAAGACAATAGAACAGCTTTATTAGGTCCATTAATGAAGACACTGTTTTTTCAAACAGCCCTGGCATCCCATCTTCTCTCCACACACAAAGACCTTCTGCTGGGCAAAATGTCCCCCATAAGGACAGACTATTAACACCTTATGCCAGTGAAGAAGAAGAAAACACAAATTCATACAAGTTCCACTTTCTTAATATGGATCCGCACAATTTTGATTTTGAGCATCACACATTCCTTGGCAATGTTTTCTGTACATCAATTTTCCAGACACTCACTATATCTATTCCCCCGCTTCCTGCTGCTCTCACCATCCTTGTCTCTGTATCAAACATCCCTCTTTCTTCATCACCCCTCTTTCACCTATCTTCCGCTAAGTGGGGCATTATCTCTCTTTCCATATTCCCTTGCTCCTCTCCTCTCTTGCCCTACTCTACTTCCATCACCTCTCCACCCATCTCTCATATTGGTCGGCAAGAGGGATTCATAAAGAACATGCCTTTTCATTAATGTCGGTAAAGGTTCACGTTGAACGAGAAAGAAAAGCAGCGATGGGGAAAGGGAAGGACACGTGAGAGGAAATGTGACAAAGAGAAAAAGAAAGCAAGAGTAAAAGAGCGAGAGAGCGACAAGAGTCCTTCCACTGTGCGAGTAAATTGATGAAGAGGTTGGTCAGATGCCCCCAGGGCCTGCTTAGAGAAACAAAGAGAAGCATCACACCAGAAATGGAATTCTCATTTTCTCTTTTTTTCGCTCACGTTTGTCTGCGCACACACACAAATACATTTTCAGGCTCCACATACACAGACGCAGAATAGCCAAGGAAACCTTGCCCTGTCCTGTCAGAGCACATGTATCTAGACAACTAGACACAACACATACATCTGTCAAGGTGTCTTTGCAAGCTTTGCCAAACCAACCTTCTGTATGCATTAACACTTTAAAGCACCCTTCAGCATCCATCCATCAATGCTATTTACACAAGAATGGATAAAGGAATCTAATTCTCTGGATGACTTTCACAATATATTTTTTTAATTTCTTCAGAATGTAACTCTTCTCTTAATATAACAATCTACGAAATGTTACTCAATTCCTCAGTTTTGCTTCTCAATTGCTGGTTGGTGAAAAAGACAAAAGACTACAGCCACGCTAGCGGCTATTTGAGGCTACAAAAGCAAAGCGATGCTTTGAGCTAAATATCAGCATGTAACAACCAACTCACAATGACAATACCAACATGCTGATCTTTAGTAGATCAAAAGTTTACCATGTTTAGCATCTTAGATTAGCATGCTAACATTTGCTAATTAGCCCTAAACATCCTCATCCTGTAAAATGTCATGACCAAATAGTTGTTTGAAGTTTTACTCAAAACCCCAGATGGCACGTCTGTATGGTAATCCATTCAGTAATTGTTGAGCTGTTTCAGTCACTGGACCAAAGTGGTGGACTGACCCACCGACCAACATTGCCATCCCTATAGCCATAAACAGCCAAACAAATGGCTGTTGGGGAAACTGACCATATAACTTGAGTTGTAAGCCATGTTAGCGGCATGGCTTAAAACTCAAGCTATGTGGTCAGTTTCCTCAACAGTCATTTGTTTGGAATAAAACAATTACAGTGTCACACAAATTGCCACAGAAAAGGGAAAATCAACTATACGATCACAAGTATATCCACTTCAACTTTTTTTTGTGCTGCTAAGAGTTTGAACCGCTAATAAAAACCCTACTTTTTCCACCCCCTGCTTTTATGACACACACATCCACACTCCCTGCTTCCCTGCACAGCCCATGTCTTTTGCTGTTGCCTAATGAGCAGCTGCACTGGAACAAGTGGAGGATAAGTGCTTTTCTCAATGGCACCATAATAGTAATGTCTAGGGGTGGAAATGTTATTCATTCATCTTGCCCATCCAGATTTCCAGCTGATTTGCAGCTCTCTCATCATGCGCACACACCTCCACCTTTAGATGAGCATCGTCTGCATCAAACGGCTCCAAGCTCATGTACTGGACTATAAAACTTACAAACATGAAATACCTAAAACACCCATTCATCTGTTCAGAGAGATAATGAGATGGTGTCTTTCATTAGCTCACTTATTAGTGCTGGATGGTTGCAGGGCCAATCTCTCACTGCTGGACTGTCTATTGACTTCCAAGAATTAACAACGACGTAATTTGAGCTGGATGGTGGTGAATGGTGACAGCTTTCCAACGCTGCAATTAAAACCCACCAAATTGAGAGAGGCCTGTCACGGCTGACCCCTCAGGCACTGTTAGATTCAAAGCTGGCTGAAGTGGACTCCATATCATAGGCAAAATAAATAAATGCTTTGGAGGCAAGCTTATTTCTGATACAATTTGAAAAATAGCCTCAGAATGCAATATCCACCCAGCCAATTACATTTAAGCAAGGCATAAGCTGTGAAAATTATAATTAGATAGATTCTTTTCAGAAGCGCCCCCCCCTCCCCACACACACACAAACACACACACACACACACACACACGTGCCAACATGCACACAACCTCTTCTCACCCGTGAATTAGGGGCCTGATAATCAGAGCTGGCAAACCTAGTTGAGAATCCACATGTGTGTGTTTGTGCATTCGCCTGTGTGAAGGTGATGATGAGGGGCTGCTGGCAGATTGTGATGCCCCCCTTTGCCCCCTGCAGCGGGTTATCTGAGTGAGTGTGTCACATTCACAGGGAGGGAGGGCTGTGGGGACAGCCCTGTCACCGCTGCAGCGTTGGTGTATATACGTGTGAGAGAGCGTGCCTGTGTTAGCGGATGACAGATTGCACCCTGCCACAATGGCCCTGACTCCCCCTTTCTCTCCCTTCGTCTCACCTCGCCACAGCCCCCGACCATTAATTCTCCTCAATGCCCCTACCCTCCCCTCTGAAGCACTGGGCCTCCACAACCATCCATTGAGCTGCCACCAAACATACCATAACCTTGGACGTCCCTTTCCATTCCTCTCCAGCTAGCTTTTTTCACAGATTCTCTGTCCATTTTCTCTCTCTGTCCATCCATCTCTCTCTCCTCATCTCTTCTGTCCCCTCTTTCCATCTTTTCCATCTCTCTCTTTTTCTGCCATCCTCGTCCTCCTCGTCTCTCCCCTCCCTCACATGTGGGCTGTGCCTAGCAACGCTGAGTGGGTCTGGGAATATGGATTAAATGTGAGAATGGAAAATACTGTTTGTGTGTTTACACTTCAGTGCTTTGGTCTGCTCAGATAGACAGCACGCCAGCTCAGAGTGCTGACTCCAAATGGAAAAAACAAGGGGTCAGACAACTCGCGCTTCACAAGCGTTTTCCTCCACTGTGCTCTCCAACGGTGCTATAAGCGCTGCTCTGCAGGAGCACATACTGCATGTGGCACAAAGAAGAAAAGGGGAATAAAGCTGGCGAGGAATAAAACGACAGATAAAGCAGGAATGAGTGTTCGTGCTAGCTAAGTAGGTGAAAGGTGATATTGGCTTTTAAACGGTCGTGCACCTCCTTTTGAAATCACCTCCGCTCTCAAATAAGTTACGGTTTCTCTTTGCTGCACCCCCGGGTTAATGTGATTTGAGCCTGCTCCGAGTGAATTACTCTGTGTGTTTATGCGTGTGTGTTTAGACAATGGTGTGTTGACCATGACTCTCTTATTAGCACTGGATCAGTCATGCACATGCAGGCATGTAATTAACTGAGAAGGGGGGGGCACACACAGAACGGGAGGAGGGGAGGAATGGAGGGGAGTGCATACGAGGCAAGGTTGATTTATTATCCCATCACCTTGACCTTGGTGACTTGGAGATGCAGCTCAATTATGCCGACTTGGCCTTGCATGCCTTACACTGATCCACTCCTAAATGACTGAGTCCACTTCTGTTTCCCTTTACCCGACTGTTTCTCTTACCTCTACTTCACTCTCTCCCTCCAACTATATTCAATACATTGAACATAATGGGATGGGACTTGCACTGTCAATAAAAAACAATAATAACCATGCACTACTCCAATTATTTTAGAAGTACTGCAGATAATATGACAAATAAAGCGCTTTAAATTGAATTAAAAGAAAATGGACCTTGCTTTCCGTACGTTCCTCGGCTAACCTCTTTATGACAACACATGCACGCACGCACGCACGCATGCACACACACACACCAGGAGGTGTTTAAATGTGGTAAAAGAAACAGAAAGATATGTCATTTGAGCTGAGACAGTAAAGGTCACAGCACTCTCCATTTCCTGTCAAAAAGGCGTTGGAGATGTAGTGATGGGGGCAGACACTACATTAAAAGGTCAGGACAGTTAGATGAGTATTTCACTATGAAGTCATAGCAGCATGGCTCTCAGTGTACTCCTGGACGGGCTTTGACTTTTAAAACAGACCTTTTTTGAGCCTGGTTTTAACCATTTTCACTAATTCTACTCAACTATTAATGGCATACTTTGTGAGATACCTTATGGTTGTTGCTTGACTTCCAGTAGCTCCAGGAGCTGTATGGTCTCTGCAGTAGGTGGCAGGGATTCATTGTTTTGCTCAAATACATTTCAATACAATGGATGATTGCCAATATGGGGGCATTAAACAGGGTGTTCAGTTTAAAATGCTTTTCCTTCACACTGCTTAGCCATCTTAAATCTCACAACCACAACAATTTTTGCTAAAAGCATTTACTCTAGGAAGCTCTGAATATCGATTTAAATATACAATGAAGCATGATTCAGAAGCTCGGGTCTAAATCTTGTCCCAAATATATTCATAAATTGATTTCCTGTATAGTTCTGGCATTTCCTAGAACGGCTGCTATGCATTTCCACTTTGAAAATCACAAGCAAAGACCAATGACCAGTTCATGGAGTATTCCTCCAATCAGGTGTAAGAACTGCTAATTGAATTAGAGCTCATCGATTATTATACAGCCTACATTATTTGTAGGTGGGTTTTGCCAGACTATGCTCAACCTTGATTTCTGTTGACTTTACTGTCAGAATATGGTCATAATCTTTACGGTTACCTGCAAAAGCTTTGGATATGTGATCCTTTTTCCATTCCCATGGCTGGTCATACTCGTCAGCCGGTCTCTCATCATCTTGCGGCAGCCTGCTGCTCTCCTTGCCCTCCTCCTGAGGTTCTCCATACAACAGTCCCAGGCGCTGGCCTCGCACATCTTCATAGGGGGTGTCGTAGAGCTGCACCCCACTCCGTGACCATCCTCCTCCTCCTCCTCCTCCTCCTCCTCCTCCTCCTCCTCCTCCTCCTGGACCACGCTGCAGCTCTGTAGATGCATATGCAAAAGAATACAGATTCATACCCCGACACACAAGCAAGCACAAATATAAATATCTTCTTGGATGTGTAAAAAAACAAACCAGGCAATGTTAGGAAATATTTGCAAGTAGCGATGAAGTTCCTTTAAAGACCAGAGTGATATTATTCTGTACAACAAAATAAAAAAAAAGCCTGTTGAGCTCTAACATGACTAGAATTAGAGAAGAGAGGCATGATGTTTGCACAGCTTGCCGTGGGCTCAGAATCTCATATACGGGGGCTTAACAAGGCCTTGGGCTAGATGCTGAGTTGCAACACTGTAGCCCCCCCCCTTCGTCCATCCTGAATCCCAGCAGCAATCTAGCACGGCTCACAACAGCATCCATGTTCCCTTGTTAACATTTTCATCACTTTCTCAGTGGGTTCCATACAAGAAATGCGTCTCAGCAGTTGCAACTGTAGCGTGAAGTCAAATATGGCAATGAGATAAATAGGCTTTAAGAGAATGAAATCAGATTTCTAAATGCACCACCTCTAAACTGCAGCAGCAATCAGCAATGGCACTTTGATATGTTGACCTCAAAAATGTACCCTTTATAAAAAAAAAAAAAAAAAAAAAAAAACAGGTGGTACAGAAGAGGAGAAAATGGGGGAAAATGAAGGAGTAGGCATCTTTTGTGCACACAGCCAGCAGCCTTGCAAAGGAGGTGCACTCACGTGAGAAGGGAACGGGACTAAATGGAAGGGTTCCCTGGTGAAAGCCATAGAAAAACTTTAACCTTCACACGACAAGACACCGCAATTGGGCGGCCCTGTAGTCACCATGGCAACCAAGTTGCGGCCCTGGGGATAGGCCCTGAGGTTATAAAGAAGAGGGCGGAGGGGAAATGGAGACAGGAGAAACAAGGCGAGGGAGATGGGAAAGAGGAGGTGATGGGGCGAGGAGCAAGAGGAGAAGGAAGAGGAAAAGGAAGCAGTGAGGAAACAAGGGGAAAAGGGGGGTGATGGGAGAGAAGGACATAATGGAGGGAGGTGAGGGGTGGAGGGGTGGGGGGGAGGGGGAGGTGGGGGTCTGTCAGCATTTGATGTTAAGTCACTGAGACAGAAGCACAGCGGGGCTGAATGCTGCTCTACCGGTGCTGGGAAACCGCGGTGTCAGCGACAGCATAGAGATGGAGAAGATGAAGGCAGAGAGATAAAAACAGGCATGGAGGAAATAAAATGAGAAATTCATAGGAAACATGATGGTACGAAAAAAACAGGTGAGGGGGAGAGAAAATAGCAATTTGACAAAAAGGTGACATAGATTGAAGATTGAGGGGGAGTGTTTAGGCATACAGATGCATGTCGGAGCTGAAAACGGCCTTTTATCCTTACAAAGTAACCTGTAAGCACGGAATGTTTCCCCTTAAAAGTACAGTCGAAAAAGCACACAGGTGTCTTTTCAGGACAGTCTTTGTGAGAGATAATTACTATTCTGATCTCACATCTGTCCTTGCCGCTCTGCTGTGTTTTTTAATGATCAACAGCAGACCGAGAGACAGACAGCCCTGGAGTGACAGGTTCAATTCAAAGTCAATGAAAGAGCTGTGACAATGATTTGCCAAACGCTCTGCCATCACCACAAAAATCTAATCTCTCAAGCTGCAGCGAGAAAAGATTTTTCTTCAAGGTTTCTCAATTGGGCAGCACATGGGATGCTCCATTCACTTCAAGCCTGATGTTATGTACTTCATTTGAACACCCAAAAGGCAGCGATAGTGACAACGGAGAGAGGACAGGGCATCAAATTCGCTACAGGACAGATTAGAGAGACAGCCAGACTCCCCTCTGGGATGGGGAGAGCCCTCGAGATGAAGAGAGATGAAGAAAGAGGAGGGGGGGCGGCTTTTACACTAAATGACTGGGACATAGCAGGGGGAAAGGGGCAGACAGAGATGTTATAGGAGGAGAGACAAATGAAAACCGATAGAGTGAGCTAGATGATGTGTGAGAAAATCACAAGGGAGGAGGGATGGTCTGGATAGACATCTCTAAAGGGCCATTTTGTGAGGAGGTTTGCCGACTCAGCCTGTGACAAACTAAAAGCACTGTGTGGACAGATTCAAGCCTAGTGTACAACTGAACTACTAACAAAAAATTGTGATTGACTGGAATTACAATACTGCATTTAACACTAGGGTTTTTAGAACAAAGGAAAATATGGAAATAAGAATGCATTATTCTGTAAAGGCAAAAATGCTTTACTATAAAGAAAAAGAAGAGAGATAAAGAATGATAATTTCATTGATCATCTCAATTGTTCACCAAAGAAATTGCTGACAGATTTTAGATCGATGATGATATTACTTCATGCCACAGTTTCATATTTTATTTATGAGTTGATGCACCTGAAATGCAACCGACAATGATTAATATGTCAGGTAAGAAGGCTGAATTTACCTTTTAGGATGTTTGCTTACTCTCATATTATGAAGGCAATTGTGATTAATTTTTTTGTTTTCAGATTATTTTTTTGGGGGGCTACTCCCTTTATTTGTGTATACGTGGAGATAACTGCCAGAGATAACTAGAATACAAAAAGGACACAGTAAAAGGACTGGAACTAAAACGCCATGCCTCTATAATAACAATGTGACTCAGCATTGTAATACTGATAAGATACTGACTGATGAGCAATACAAGTCCACTGACCTGTTATGACCCTCTGGGCCTCATACGGTTCCATGTAGCCATTATTCTCGCAGGGAACAGGTCTGAGATCTGGTTCTGGCCTGTGGTCCAAGCGAGCATCGAATGGGTCCGAATAATCGGTGTCGCCTGCCAACGGAGCAGACGGCACCACCTAAAGGACAAAACACACACTTGCTGATAAAGAATAATGGGTTTTGTCACAGAACATTAACTTCTCCTTATTGGATAAAAATGTCACCAGCATTTTTTGACGTTATACAATAAATACAAACCAATTTCTAGATGCGTTTTTGCCTGCAGGCACAAAATTTCAATCATAGGCTATAATGAGTTTGACTTTCAGCCAGTTTTCATTTTCATTTTGTAAAAGCTGCACATTAATTAAACACTTGAATTAAAGTGTCCTAGGATCTGAATATTTTCTGATAATAAGGAGAATTCAGTCTGTAATACATGTACAAGTGCTAGAAAGGAAGGAGTGCTGCACAGACAATAGCTAATCAAGACCTGAGACGGAGAGAACAGCACAACTTAACAAGCAATCACATCCTCACTGAATGGCACGTTAACTATATGTTTGGTTACAGACAAACCGCTTTTGGAGTATCATCAAGACACTAATTTGCACCTTTAGTATGCAACACTACAAACACCACACCAATGCTATTTATAGTATACATATAGTTCTTTACTAAAACCCTTGAAGAAGGGACTATATTGTATATTTGTTGCTACATTTAAGCTATGAAGACGGATACCGTCCTGTCTGAAGATTATGGATTTTTTTGGCTGTGAGAAAAGAATACAGAGAGTAATGAAGGAGCGGGTTGGTTGGTCGGGAGCATTTGTTCCTTTATGCTAGCACAGGAGGAAAACAGTGGTCAGCTGGCACACTGACAGCTACAAAGGCAGCCATATGGTCCCACACACACACACACACACACACACACACACACACACACACACACACACACACACACACACACACACACACACACACACACACACACACACACACACACACACACACACACACACACACACACACACACACACACACACACACACACACACACCTCTTCTCTTCTCTTCCTATCTCTCATCTCTGACAAAGGAAATCGCTGTCGCAAGGCTCACTTCCCAAATTCCTGCTAGACATTGCACACGCCCTCACAAAATGACATTCTAATCCCATGTTGACTCTGTAACAGGTTATCTATCGATGCACAGGAATCTGCAATGTTAATTAGAGTGCGGATGTTCCCACAGACCCTGGGAAATTGATGAGAGCAGGAGGAGAGTGCGGTAGAGGGGGGGGAGCTATCGACTTGAGTTAAGACTATTACTTCAATCCACTTCAGGACTTTCGCACTTGTAGCATTTTCCATGAGCGGAGTCATGGATTTAACTGCAGCGATGAAAACCCTGAAATACTCCTTAATTTACTCAGCATATGTGAGCAGAATTAATGTGAAGACCATTTACTTGTAAAACCTTTGCTTCAGCTCCAGTCGCTTGGCCTCAACATCTTTGCCTTTCTTCTCCTTAGTAGCTGTGTATGTTCTCTACAGCACAACAAGCACACAGAACATAGCCAGGAAAGCACTGCAGTCCTGACCAAACAAACAGCACCACAGTAAAAATTAGACCTCCCTGTGGCCCTTGGCATATCACTATACGGCGTACTGTATACGGCCCCCAACATGTGCTCATGCGGGGGTCTCTCTCAGCTTGCAAAACTAAACCCCATTTATTATTTATGGAAGGACATAAACTCATGGGACTGTGACCGTCTCCGACTCAATGGTCCGCTCAAGCCATCGATAATTATTTCTTCCGTCTAGGGTAGTGAATTTATGTGGCACATGGGATGTAATGTGATTTATGTAAACAATGTATATGTGAGACACACATTACTAGTCACTTGCTTATGGAGTCTGATCAATAAAGCTGTCACAGGGATGAAAATAGGATGAGAGAGAAGTGGGAGAGTGTTTTTTAGCCTTCACCACTTACTTGCCTTCCCTTTATCCATCCTGCTCACCTCCACATAACTTAAATTTGTCATCACCTGCTTTTTGCCCTGAACACCTACAAACACATGCTTAGAAACTGAAGCTCTTACAGGCTCTTGCTGGTCCTCTAAAGAGACAGCACTGAGGAGGATCTTGGTACGCCCCAGCTCCTGGGAGTCCACTTTGATCAGTCTGTGTTTGGGAGATTTTCCATCCACACTGGATGACTTCATGGGAGACCCATACACAGGTGTAGCGGGGTCAGAAGTCACAGAGTCGCCCCTGGACCTGTTTTCTAAGTCCTCGTAGGGATCCTCGAAGTCCAGGTCCCTCTGGAGCCGGTAGGCTTTAAGGATCTCGCTCTCTGTGTAGTCTGGTGTGGGCGGCTGCGGAGGCACCTTCCTGCTGCCAAAGCTCAGGTAGTCTTTCAGCCACTTGGCCATTGCAGCTCTGCTTCCAAACGTGCTGGTGTGTGGTGGAGTGAGAGCAGGAGGCTGCAGGGGGCAGACAGGGACATGGTGGTTACTGCATGACCTGATTTCTGATGAGATTGTGTGAGCTATGGATTGGATTTGTGATGTGAGTTTTTCTGATCGTTACAAGACAATTTTAAAGTAAAGTAGTTTTTTTTTTTTAAATCACAAAACATGAGGTCCTGATCCCTTATAATATTTTTGCTGGACAACTTTCTCCTGATCACAGACCCACATTCAGTGTGCCTTTACATGCACTCATGTGACATTAAACTACACCAACAGCTGGGCTTTACACACACTCCTTTTGTTTTACGCAGGGAGCAATAACGTCTGGCATCTGGACTTTGCCCAAAGGCTTCAATTACATTTCACACCGCTGCAATAAAGTCCGACGTTAACATGCTGATAAAAAAAGGAAGGCAAGGACTGAAAGAGAATAATAGGCTACCAATGAGGAATTAAAGACATCACAGTTGTTTTAAATGTAAACATCTTATTTGCTTTCAGTTTGTGATTTAACCAACATTAAATGCAACACGTTTACTTTTGGCTTCTTTAGAAAGGCTTATTCTTCTTAAACTTCCACTCAAATCAGACACCAAAACAAGCTGGATTTAAATACCAGTGAGCGCTGCGCTACGAAAGCGCACTCACTTACCAATCCTATTCAGTCCTTGAGCCACTTTGGACGCTTTATTCCGCGTTTCTTCATGTCGATAACAATAAAACGGCACAGAAAAGTGAGAAGAAAAAAAAACCTTCCACTGCTAGTGCTTTTTTTTTAATCCACGAAAGGACAAGAAAAAAGAAAAACGGCAGCTTTTCTGAAACAAAAACAAGAGAGCACTAAAATCCGATGAGAGTTCCTCTAACGACTGACGGCAAACGTGCGAGTGAAGTGAGCGACTACAGCTCGGAGAGAAACTCAGCCGAGCGATTAAAGGGGAGGCGCTTCATTCCCACTGGAATATCCTCCTATTCCCTTTTGCAGTCAGCCGACCGTTCATTCATTGAAATATCTGCACATCACACTGTCTGCAACAAGAGATGCATCCTTTTTCAAAAGCACTATAACTGCACGGGGAAATCACACAGCAACTGGGGAGGAAAAAAAAAACCCAGCTTGCACGAATGTGCTCCAAACATGTGCATTATTTATTCGCATGACATCACTGGAGAATGTTCCTGTTTTAGCTTCACTGAAGGTTTCTTCTTCTTCTTCTTCTTCTTCTTCTTCTTCTTCAGTTTTCCCCTAAAAGAAAGTACAAAAAAAAGAAAAGCCTGAAGGGTGAACAAATCTGCTTCCTCATAAAAGGGTTTTCTGGAGTAAGGAAATCCCATCATGCTCTGGGCAACATGAACGGTGTTGTAGTGAGGTTTAGACAAAAGTGTAGACACACAAGAAACTGCTTATCACAAAAAAAACACAATGACAAAAGCGTTGAGGCCTGTCCACTCGGATTGAAAAATAGGGCATTTTGTCGAGTGTGTGTTTCATTCCTTTTGTTTCATCCTCTCACAGATGTCCCATTATCCGAAGTCCGGGCTAGTAAATTGGATTGTGTGCTACAGTGGGTAAGGCCATCTAAGTCTGTTAAAAGACTGTAAATGCCTCTTTCTTTACGACACTCATGAGCTCACTTTCTCCCAGGGGCGGGGAGACTGGATGAGGTCACTGAGCTAGAATCCACCCCCACCACTATCATCTCAACCATCAACATTATCCCATCAAGACCTTCACATCCTCCCTCCTCCTCCTGCCTGCCTGCCTGCCTGCCTATAGTGCACCTGCTCTGGTGTTCATCAAGCACCGGCTTCAGACCAAAAGGAGGGTCATGGGGATCAAACACAAGACCCAATCGGTTTCTGAGGGAAAGGTGTGTGACAAACACCTTGCAGGTCCCTGCAGTCCAATTGAAATCATCATTATAGCGGTTAAGCTGGAAACTTGAAGACAGGATCAATTTTTATGACATCAGCCAAAAACAAAGGCCTGTTAAATTTGTTCCTGTGGAAAAGTTCTCCAGGGAAGAAAAACCCTGACTCCTCTGCATGTTTAATATCTTATTCTTACTGCACTTTCAAACATTAACAGAACAAAACTGTGGGAGCAACAAAATATTGCGGGACCAAGATTTAATAGAACCAGTTATCATGCTGGAACAAGATCAATTGTCCTAGAGGTCTTCTGGGAATGAGATCCATTCATTCGATAAATTGATCTGTTAAGATCCCTTTCCTCAGATGTTAAAGAAAATAGCATCTTTTGGTTTTTCAGGGACTCAGTAGCTTTCCTGTTCCTCCCCGCCTACCTCTTTATCTGCCATTCTTTTATCATTTTTTATCTTGTCATATCTTTGAATGTACCAGTAAGCTTAAATTCTGTTCAGCCTCCCCTCAGGTATACATTCCTGTTTTTCATCTGCACAATCCGCTTAGTCTTAACACCTCCTCTAACCCCCCCACAACCCAGTAACATATTGAACATACATTTAATTTTTGTTTCCATCATGGCTGTGGTGAGAGCCAGAACCGTAGCCCATGGAAGAAAAGATTGAAACTGAGCAAGAGATGGAAAATCAGAGACAGAGAGACAGGCGAGCTGTCAGACTCGCAAGAGGAAGACACATGGAGAGCACAGGGGGAGAGGGAAATAGAAATGGAAAATCAGGATTTCTCACAGCGAGGGATAATCACAAACAGGCAGACAGACAGGTATAAAGTAATTGTGTTTTTCATGCAAAATAAAAACTGTTGAATAAGAGCCAGGGTTTAATTGAATCAGAACAAACAGAAACAACAAGGCACTGTGGAATAATTCAGAGAATTAATAAGACTCCCTCATTATAAAAAGGGCTAAATATGGATGTGACATTTTCTCTCAACTTCATGTTTTCAGTTGTTGCTCTTTCACAGTTTAACATCACCATTCATGAATCTGAAAAGTAGGCCTATATACACACAAACATGCTGTAGAGCATCCGTGGCCATAGACAGCATGTACAACCTGACACACGCCAACAAACGTTATCTTTCAAAGCCATGAATTTAATCAGATACGGTTTAGTATAGAGAATCTTTGATTCAATCTTATATGAGCATCATGGGTCTTTCGTTTTAATTTAGGGGCTGAAAAAAAGAGGCTTCGTCTCCCTCTGCCGTGCATTTACTGCCCTCATTTGGTGGCTCGTGTATATTGCATCCTTTAACAGTGACAACAGAGGCAAGTCTCATAACATCATTGTTTGTGAAAATAAAAAAATAGCCTAGCTTATTAATTAACACTAGTATCCATTCACGACGAATAACTGGGCAACAGAGATGGAACATTTAAATAAACAGAGGCGTTAATACCAGGGCTAGTAATATATTTAATAAAGTATAAGCTCAGTATAGCACCTAGCCTGGTACCAGTAACATTTAGATTAGCCCTGCACCTTACTATTTTATTTATTTATTTTTCACTAACCTCTCGTTTCATTCAAGTTCAAAAGTATAAGAGATCTGGCTTCAGCTCCTCCAGTGTTGCCATTGGTTAAATTAACTTTAACCTTCCAGTGATTGGTTCAAAGTGTCCAAAATAAGGAACTTTCCCACAGCCGTCCAGTGTTGAAGTGTGAGCTACCGAGATACCGACACAATGACAAAGTTATACATGACAGAATGCTACTCTACAGTTAACAACCGCTCGTTAAACACAAAATGACAGCTCTGCGCTTCGGCACGCGGCTTTACAAAATGCTTGTTGTGCTGGCAGTGCTGCACGCGACAGAAAAAGGTTTTCATCCATCATCGCCAATCAAACGTTATTCCGGCGTTTTTGCGCATTGCTGATTGGTTGATTTACGATTGGGGCGGGATGCATTCGTGCTGTCCGCCAGGCAGTGCAGGGACTCCAGTATTTTGCCGTGAGCTGCTGATGGGACAGAGGAAACGCTCACCTGGAGCTGGACTTTTCCTCCACAGGTAGGCTGTTTTTGCATGTCAGTTTATACATGTGACTGCATTAACGGCATTCGGGTTTATGTTAGTCTGGCGTTGGTACATTCGTTATGATTTTCTAAAATATTGGCGCACCCACATGTTGCCATGTTGCTGGGACCACTGTTGATGACTAAATAATGGGTCACTTATAATAACACTCAAGTTTGTTTCTTTGCCTTATTTATTGCAGTGTACCTGTTCAGACAGAGGCTATCAAACCATTATGAAGAGTCTGAAGGCAAAGTTTAAAAAAACTGAGGTAAGAGCCATCTGTTGTAGGGCATGTGGAGCTTTACAATTGAATGTATTTCAAAGGAGTACACCTGTTTGCTACAAGCTTTTTAGAGCTATAAGCCATACCAAGCTGTGTTTTAACCTAATATTACAGTGTTCACCTGCTCCACATTAAGTCATTTATATAGATCCCAGGTGTGTGTGTGTGTGTGTGTGTGTGTGTGTGTGTGTGTGTGTGTGTGTGTGTGTGTGTCTGGGGGGCACTGGGATTCAGTGTCACTGAGCAGCAGCAGGAGAGCAGGGCTGTCTCCAGACTGCTGCTATAACCAGTGATCTCAGGTAGCCTTCAATTATTCACACGTGCATGCTGTCCTCCCTACGCTACTCTGAAGGGCTTTGTAATGTTGTAATGTAATGTTGTAACCGTGATTCCTAATGTACTGTATTTTAAAGATTCTACTTTTTTTGCCTGCTCCATGTAGCCACTTGCTTGTTGAAGGCCGACATACTGGGGTCAGTGACCTTGCAGCACTGGTATAGAAGCAGATAAACTAGCAACTGCTGGCTCTACATTGTGGCCTGAGCATTTAGGTCCTGGTGATGCTTTTAGCACCATTACAGCCTTTTAGTGACCTCCCTGATAGTGTTACACAACAACGGTGAAAAGGACGATCCCCTTAGATGAGTAGTGTCACTTAAAAGCCACTCAGTGAAGTTGTGTCTTATATTATTATTGTTATAGTCCAACTGTCAGATGGACAGATAAGATAGATAGATGAATAAATATCATGCATATAGTTCCCAGGGTTTCCCCACACACATAAACCTCCCCGTTGCCTAAGAGACTAGCTTTCAGCTTGTTTGAGAGCTAGCTTGTTTCTCCTCCTTTTTGCTGAGTCCACACATCACACGGGCCCCGCTCTGTAACTGTAGAGAAACAGATCTACAGTATGACGCTGCCAGGGGGGGTAACGTGCAGGACCTGACAAAAAAAAACTATTGTAAAGAAGGAGGACGCCTGCTACAGAGAAGAAGGCTGCTGAGAAATAATTAGGTTAGAGAAAGGAGGCCAGTGAGGAAATGAAGGAGCTGGCAGTGTAGGAGGTGCAGTGGACAGACTGGCTATGTCCCTGCTAGCAGCCGAGGCAGGATGATGGGGTAGCGTTTTGGATGCGGACAGGGAGCACTGCACAGGGAGACGTTGTGAGGACAGCATTTAGCAGTGCTACTGTGTGTATGTGTGTGTGTGCGTGTGTGTGAGTTTTTGTGTGGCAAGCTATTCAATTTTATTGGGGGTGTGATTTTTAGGATAGCATAAATTCTCCGGTATATAGATCTCATCTATGACGTTGCTGTGACCTCTAAAGGGTATCTGGTAGAAAGTTATGGGTAGCAGAGTTCTCTACAGTATTTAATGTTACTGTGTATATTTGTTATGTAGCCAGGCGGCAGTGTGTATTGTCAGGCAGGATACACAGCGGTGGCTTGGTTCTCTGTAGCTGTATTTAGTTGTGTGTGTGTGTGTGTGTGAGATGCACTGCTAGCGGTATGGATCCTCAACAGCCAGTTTTTAGCCTGATGAAGCGGTTCTGTCCTTGTTTCAGCCTGCTGCCGCTACCAGTAGGTATCTTCTCTCTCTATCCACTAATCACAGGAATAGCAAAGGAAATATCCCTCTTTTTTTAATAATATTTCTGTCTTAAAAGTAGTTTATTTTAACTCGTAGAACTGGTATCTCATTGCATTATATTTATTTCAGCTGCCCAGTCATCTATTGTTTTGTTTGTTATGCAGTGTGGTATCAGTTTCCATTGGGGCAGTTCAGGGTGGTGACCTGTTCTCTGACTTGGCCCCCTCAGGACTGGAGTAAGAGCGATGAGAGGCTCCTGCAGGCTGTGGAGCAGAATGAGCCCGACAAAGTCTCCGCACTCATCGTCAAAAAAGGCCTCTGTCCTACCAAGCTGGATGCCGAGGGCAAGTCAGCGTAAGTTGGGCACCTAATGTTTTTCTTAGTTATGAGAAGGAATTAATTTACTAGAAGTAATTGCATTATGTTCATATTCCTTTCCAGTCTACCCATTTGCAGTGTTTCCCCCCAGCCCTATTTCTGATACTGTGGTGGCAGGAATTTTGCCATGGTGGGCCGCCACTACAAAATCAACATAGAGGAAACACTGCATTTGTGTTTGGCACTGAAATGATTGTATTATTTCCACTTAATACCACTATGAATTCTGCTTATTGATCCAATTCTTTATCCTTGGTAATGGTAAAGTTGTATTGCCTTCATTTCTCTTGAACTCAAACTAAAGTTAAAAGTGGACTCAGCAGTAGAGTAATTCTCTGGAATCAGACATTTTAAATGGAATCTCTAGTGACATGTATTGTCCTTCGTCCGTCTGGCAGGTTCCACCTCTGTGCATCGCGAGGCCGGCTAGAATGTCTGGAGGTCATCATCTCTCACGGAGCAGACGTCAACGTCACTGATGGCGCTGGTATTTTATTATCAAATAAAAGTTTTATCTTATAAGCCAAGGCTGTTGAATCTCACACGTGTCATGGATTGTTTATAAATGTCTGTTTTATAACTGATTGCAGGTTTCAGCGCCCTTCACCTCACAGCCAAGAATGGCCAATCAGAGTGTTTAAAGAGACTCTTACAGGTAAAATGACAGCATAGCCAGGTTAACCAACGAATACTGTAACATTTAAATGGAATAATGCAAGCATGAATTTTAAGACTGCATGTTTTACAAATGGTTTATCATGTTGTTTGCTGTTATTTCTTTTTGACCTGACAGGAGAGATTAGCAGTGGATTGCACCGACAGCATTGGTCGGACACCACTTCATCATGCAGGTAACATTTCAGAACTACAATATGACACCAGTTTGGTCACTTAACATAACTTTGCATACAACAAAGACCTCTCATAGATCTCCCCAACATATTTGAAGTATTAAAAGTAAACAGATGTAAAGGAATGCTTAACACTGAAGCTTACCTAACAAAAAATATATTATCTACCATCTAAACTGCAAACAGAAGTGCTTAGAGATTTCAATTGCATTTCATGATGTAAGTATATACTGTATGTAAACCTTTAATATTAACCATAATTCTGATTTATTTCCTGTAGCGGTCAGTGGCTGCTTGTCCTGCTCTGAGACTCTGTGGGATTTTAAAGCCAGTCTGGATGTCCAGGATGGGGTAAATTGAAGTTTGAAATTTATTCACAGCTTTTTTGAATTACATTGTTTTGAATTGTTATGTGAGATGAACAAATACATGATATTCAGTGATTTATTGTTTATTTACCTCTGTTCCTATCTAGTACTTTAGACAGCACTATTAAATGTATTTGTCATTGCTCCATGATGTTTGAATAATCGTGTGCATCTCTCTGTCAGGACGGGGCCACCCCTTTGATCTTAGCAGCTCAGATGAGCAGAGTGGAGCTGTGTGTCTTTCTGTTGGGTCGAGGTGCCAACGCAAACATACAGGACAACCAGGGAAGGTACTGGACTGTTTGTGATGCTCGTCCTCTGTGTGGCAGTCAGGGTTTGATGAGGACCACTGGATCTGGATCACTCTCTTGTAGCTGCTGCTGAAGCTTTGACAGATGGAATGACAGACAGTGGGGGCAGACTGGGGGCACGAAACTGCCTTCTTAGCTAAGATCCCAAAAAACTCTGCAGGATTATTTTCACAGCAGTGGGGTTGTCTGGGTCAGGATGCAGGAAGGATTCCCATAGAAAGTCTACAGTCTATGGGTTAGATTTGAAAGGATGAAGATCAGGAGCTTTCAGTTTGGCTTTGGATATCTCCTTGAGGGGATGATTAGAGGCATTTTTTCAGGCCGCATCATTACGTCAAATGGAAACATTTCAATGTCTTGTCCTGCAATTCATCCTGAATCACAACCTGATTGGTATCTTTGGAATCCTTGACCAAAGCGAAAATAGAGTTTAAGCATACTATATGTTTCTACTGATTGACGTGCTGATGATCTATTGATTTGAAATGGCCAATGAATCTGAAATTGATGTATGTGATTCTACTGCATTACTATTTTTTTCCTGTTGTACTATGATATTTTGTTTGAAATCGCAGGTCTGCATTGATGCTGGCGTGTGAGAGTGACAGCGTTGACACCGTAGAAGCTCTACTGAGAGGCGGGGCCAACACGCAGCTGGTTGACGCCCTTGGACACAAAGCCACCGACTACACTGTAACCACAGGAAACCAACGCATCATGCAAGCATTGCAGGATGGAGCACCTCAAGGTACAGTATGAGGCCGGCTTTTTTTCACGTGGAGGGATAGAAGCGATTGAAGATCTCACAAGGCTCTTTTGACAATAAACTGTTTCTATTATCATATCATCATGAATCAAATTTAGTTCTGTTAAATCAAGCAGAATAAACAGAACAGGTTGTGACAGCAGTTATTTAAAAAATATATATAAAGCGTTCATGTGAAACACATGGCAACTACATCTAACACATTATCAGACTCACTTTATGACTTCTGTTTGAGTTCTGCTTTGGATCCTGGCTCTGTCTCTGCTCCTCTAAGAAACAACTGTAATAGGAGGAATTGGATCAGGAGGACAGCTGGGTGTGATTGTAAAGTGGGGTTTAAAAAAAAGAAAAAAAAGACGAATGGCTTGTTCCACTTTTATCTCCCAACGAAGATATTGCTGACAAATGGACAACAGATGTGTGGCTGGTTTGAAAAGGAGATGAAGGAGAGAATTTAGTGTGCATATGATGCCTGCCCACGTTAGTTTTTATTCTTTAATTAGAGATTTTGGTGGATTTACTACAAGATACATGGATGGCACTAATATAAACTACATGTTAGAAAAGCAGCAGGAAGTGTGTACTGTGTACATATACTTGTGCATGTGCACATATTCACATTCGCCTCTAGCTGTGTGCTGAACTTTATTGCTTTTGAGGTTAAAGTGTCTTGCTGTGTGTCTCTTTCCCTCTGCATTCGTAGCTACTGAGGGCACAGACAAGGAGGTAATGTTGCATAGCTGTGTGTTGGATCACTCCCTCCATCAAATGAGATCATGGCCCACATTGGCCGATCACATTGTGCATGTTTTCCAATATGAGGTCATTGTTTTTGTTTGCCGCTTTCTTTTCATTGTCTTCCGTTCCCCTTTCTTGCTGACCCTTTGTCTCATCTCAGTTTCCTCTATTATCCCATTTTATGTTGAGCTTGACCTCTGCTTGTCTGTGATTCCCTCTCCCACCCAACAGCCCCCCCAAGTCCCCTTAGGCGCCTCATCGGTGCAAGGGGGCACTACCCCCCGCAAACGGAAAGCTCCTCCACCGCCCCGCTCTCCTTTGCAGGTACTGTGAGAAACATCTCAGTGTTTGAAACACTTTGTTTCCCCCCTCACAAGTAGAGGCCAGCCTTACGGTATTGTTAGCTTGTATAGTACATTCACCTATCATCATCATCATCAGTTTGCTCAGAAGCACTGTCTACTAGTACTACTACTACTACTACTACTACTACTACTACTACGTGAGAGCAAACGATACAAGAGTGTCCATAATTATGCTAACTTGACAATTTTCCCTTTGGTAGGATCTCTGTAGTACAACATTGCATCTTGACAAATTAACTAAAGAGAATAGAGAATTTTGTCTTTGATGACTAACAATGATTCATTATTTTTTTCTGTTTTCCCATCACAAAGATCCAGGGTCTGCCACCCTCTCCACGTCCCCGGAGTTCTGCTCCCCCTGCCCAGTCCCCTGAGCCCCAGTCTTCTTCTCCCTCTCCCCAGCCTCCAGATACACAGCAGTCAGCCCAGGTTAGCACTCTAAAGCTTGATTTTTGTTTAGTTATAGATGCTATGTTTGTCCTTCATATTACAATGCAGACTCTATCAGGGTTTTCATATTTCTTGTGGTTGTCTGCGTAAGCCAGAAGATGAGGAGGTGTTTGAGGAGATCCGACGGCTGCGTCTGGAGAGAGGCCGTCTGCTCCAGAAGATCAAAGCCTTTGAGCAGCAGCAACAGAGCGCCCTCTCTGCCTTGGAGGAGGTACTGCACTGCAGGCGGTGCAAACACACATTGTTATTTATGTCTCTGCAAAATGTTTTATGATTGTATGTAAGCCTATGCCTCACTAGGGCTCTGTGTGTATGCATCTTTATTAGAGAAAATAACGTAATTGTGATTGCTTGTTATAACCACAATTTTTACCTGTGTGTGTGTGTGTGTGTGTGTGTGTGTGTGTGTGTGTGTGTACTCTAGTTGTCTCAACTAAAGCAGCGTCTAGAGGAGGCAGAGGCAGAGCGAGACAAGCTGCTTGAGGAGCTGAAGGGAGGCCATGGTATTGGGGCCGCTGAGGACATGGATGAAATGTTTGACTTCCCAGGTATGCAATCTACTCTCTTTACTTCCCAGGCCCTGGCAGAGAGCATGCATGTACTTCTATACATGTGACCATACTGTTCCACATGGACATTCCTGTGTGTGTCTATCCCATTAGGAATTGATTTATTACACAGACTGATTTAGTTGTGGTTTCTCTTTAACTTTCCCTTTAGAGATGCTGCTCTCCAAGCGCTCCAGAGCCTCGCCTGCTCAGGATGAGGCCACTTCTCAAAGAGACGCAGACTCGGCCAACCCCTCCCCTGTCCCCGGAGACCCAGGAACTGTTTCTGAGCTGCGCAAACAAATAGAGGAACTTACCTCACACAACTCTGAACTAGCTCTCAAAGTGCAGGTAAGGTCAGGGAGAGTACAAAATCACAAATACACACCCAATGTATGAACGCATATACACCCAATTACGCATATAAACTGAAAACTCAACTAACATAAAAGCACGCAAACAATCTCTCTCTCTCTCTCTCACTTACTAACTCACTCACTCACACATGCACGTGCACGCGCACACACACACACACACACACACACAGTCCCAGGCCTCTTTAAAGAGGATAAATTGATAGTGAAGTGATTATTAAATAAAGATGCTGGTTCAAGAGTGGCTGAATGTCCCTGACTCAAACATTAGTCATGACCACTTAAACCTCATGACGCCGCACTCTGGTACACTAATGCAGTGAGGCAGTTGTATTCATACACAAATAAATAAAAGAGAACAGCATCAGATGAAGACATGGGGGTCATTTTGTATGCATTCTTCACTAACTGGGTCATGCTGGTTGAAGTGCTTAGAATTCTGTTCTGGTTATGGTTCGTTCACCATTGTATGAATAGCATCGACATAGGCCCGAACTTCAGTACTGCCCTGCTGTGTGAAAAAGAGCCAGACAAGAAAGTGACATCTAGGGTCTGATATGAGTGCAAAGAGAGAGTAAAGTAGAACCAAAACCTCCTGCTTTGATTTAAATGGTGGAGGGCAGGTGAAGATGGCATAACCTATACTAACTTAAGTTAATTAAAGGGCAGCTCCACCAATTTTACACATAAGGGTCAGTTTACTAGTACTTTTTAGCCTGTGAAAACAGTTGTACAACCTCCACAAGGTACTTTAATTCTCTCCGTGTTGTGCACAGATGCTGGAGATGTTTGAGAAGGATGACACAGACATGCAGACCTCCAGCTCGGACTTTGTCCCCATAGTTCAGTATGAGACCCTGAGGAAGGAGTATGAAGCCCTTCAGGAGCGCTTCTCTCAGGCCCAGGCTTCAGACGAGGCCTCCAGCGTGGCAGAGGAGGGGTAAGATTGATCAATTGATACAAACTGAAGTGGCCATCACAGATCACATTCACACAACACTACTGTATTAGATTAGGCTTGTATCATGATGTGCATACCTTTGCATCATGACATCATGTATCTGATGGTGTCTTGACCTCTATTACATGATCATTCTTGCTTTTCTACAATCTTTGATGCTTTGTTGTATTATCACAGGTTGCGGTTGTATGCTTCAATAATAATAGGGTTAATGTGTGTTATAAGTCCAAATATATATAATATTTGTTTCACCTTCTCAAATAGTAGCATTTGATACTTGTATCTCTTGATATGTTTGTAAATTGAATATCTTTGGACTGTTTGTTGGACAAATCAAGCAATTTGAGAACGTCACAGTCCGCTTCAAGAAACTGTGATGGCCATTTTTCAGTATTTTCTGACATCTTCTGTAGGCCTGCACGATAAATTGTTATAAAATTGCGATCTCGATTCACCCCTGATTGTGATTACATTTTTAGATGACTTCAATTTTTCGAGGATATTATCTACATATTGATCAGTACTGGAAATAAACCCTGGAATGGGGTTATGATATGATGTTTTTATTGTTTGAGTTAGTGCATGAAAGATTGCTAATTGTTGTCTTATTCTGCAGTGGGGATGAGAAGTCTCAGGAAGGATGTGCTGATGCAGAGAGTTTGAAGGCTCTGAAAGAGAAGTTGCAAGGGCTTAAGGAGCAGTTGGCCTCCTCCCAGTCTGAGCTGGAAGAGCTGAAGGAGCAGATGAGCCTTGGGGTGTTTTCTGTGGAGTGTGGTGAAGGGGAAACTGCCGCAGCAGGTGCTGGGGCTGGGGCTCCAGAGGGGTCTCCGAGCCAGGAGGCACAGCAGCTAAGAACGAGGGTGACGGAGCTAGAGGAGGAGCTAGCTAAGACACAGGGTGAGGCAGCCGGTCAGAGCAGCCAGGACAGTGACACAATCAAACAGCTGACAGAGAAAGTAGAGGAACTCCGTGCTGCTCTGTCCCAGAGAGAGTCTACCAAAGAAGACGGGGAGAAAAGCGGCGAAGGAGAAGAGACGGAAACAGTGAAGGGCCTCCGTGACAAAGTGGCTGAGTTGGAGGCAGCCCTGGCAAAGAGCAAGATGTCGGAGAAAGAGGGAGGAGCAGCAGGAGATGGAGATCAGGTCCGTCGTCTCCAGGAGCGTTTGGGAGAGCTAGAGGAGGAGCTGAGAAAGTGTGTGCCTCGCTCGGAGTTGGAGGAGGTGCAGGTGACTCTGGGGCTCCAGTGTGAGCAGCTAGCCAGGGAGAGGGCAGATGTGGCTCGAAGGCTCAACAATGCTCTCCTGGATCTGGAGAGACTCAGGCCTCCTCCACGCGGAGATGAGGAAGAGGAGGAAGAAGATGAGGAACATTCAGAGAGCTCAGAGCCCTCAGGCATGTCAGGTGTGCGCAGTGTTGTTTTTGTCTACTTAAAGTAAGAAAGTCAAATTTAACATTATAGACTTTTCTGTCCATTTTGTGAATGATCATGCCTCTGTCCAATCAGAGCACTCCAGACGCACCATGGCCGCAGTGAGAGAAGAACTGGAGGTGGCGAGGCAGGAAGCAGCCCAGGCTCTGGACTGTCTGTGTGCTGAGCAGGAGGGCCGCGCACAGGACGCCCTGCAGCTGAAAGACGCAGTGCCACTCTCAAAACATAAGGAGGCGCTGTCTGCAGTGTCAGAACAGCTAGCTCAGACGCTGCAGGAGCTCCAGGAGGAGAAGACCCTTCGTGGTCGGGCTGAGGAGCAGGCTGCCAGACTGGAGGCCAAACTGCAGGCCATGCAGGATGCCGTACCTAAAGAGGAGCATGAGAAAGTCACGGTCAGCAGCATTGGCAAATCTCAGACTCAGACTTCTACTTCATGTTAAGCCATTTCTCATTGTACTACAAGCTCTTACTTCATTTATCTAATAATCCAGAGGAGGCAGAAAGGGCTGGCCCTTAGCTGAGATTTAGTTTAGTTTAGAACAAAATAAGTTATCCACTGTTTAGAAGAGGCTTTTTCAAAAGGGAAACACAAGTGAAAGCATCTTATTTGTTTGTAGCAGCTGTATTTAGCTGTTTGTGGTCTGGGTTTGATTGACAAGGTGGTACAATGTTAATTGTTGATCATTATCTAGTGTTTTTTTTCACTTAGTTAATGAAAGTTTGTTAGTAGGACTAGAAATAATTCTAATCCTAACAGGACTAAGAGCATAGCATTGCAGATCAGCAGTTTTCAGCTTTGTTGCAATGCATATTTCTGATAATCCAATGGTTTGTTACATGATTTATTTAATTTAAGATGTAGGATAACTTTTTTGCTGTAACTTCTAACTGGTCATACTGTACATTATCATTATCATCCATGTGCTTCCTGCCTCTTAGGCAGAACTCCAGCACTCCCTTCAGGCCAGTGAGAGCAGTGCAGCAGCGGCTCAGGAGGCTCTGAGTGAGAAGGAGATGGAGCTGAGAGAGCTGAAGTCCCAGAAGGCTGCAGAACAGGGTCTGATCTCCAAAGAGGACCACGAGGCCCTGCGTCTCTCTCTGCAGGCCGAGATCAACGCCACCACAGCCCGTTTCAACGATCTTACTCGCAAACATGAGAAGACTTGCACTGAGGTGTGTGTTTGTATGTGTGTATGTGTGTGTGTGTGTGTGTGTGTGTGTGTGTGTGTGTGTGTGAGAGAGAGAGAAGCCACATTAGATGTTATTGTGTCTGCCCCAAAGTGAGCCGTGTTCCATGAAGGCCTTTTTACTGCCTCTTCATTATTCATTATGTGTATTACTTTCTCCATTCAGTTCGTCCATTGATCCCTCTGTATGTGCTTATTGATGCTCTGTGTTGTATGTGCACTATACTATACCATACTAATGACACACTCCTAAAGTCTTTTCCATTCAGATAGAAAAACTCACTTTGTAAACTAGGTAATTGCCTTTCTGACTGACGTTGGCACACAGAAGTTAATGCGGGGGCACATTTTCACACGGAGTAGGTATTAAAATGGCTTTTATGTAAACTCCAGTGCTCCTGGATCAGCCTCTATGTACTTGTTATTTTTTTACAAAAACATGGCCCGTTTAGAACACAAATCCAACATTTGAATTTAGTGTTAATTACACACACACACACACACACACACACACACACACACACACACACACACACACACACACACACACACACACACACACACACACACACACACACACACACACACACACACACACACGTATGTAAATTAGTGCCGGTAATAAAGTTACACTTACCTGAAACAAAAACAGTTAAACATGGCAACAAAAGCAAATGTGTACAGATTGAGATGTATAGATACCATGGGAAACTAGCCTGGCTAAACCCTGACGAACTTCTGGCAAATTTGAGATTTGCTCTGCAAGTCTCAGTTACAACTGAGAAGGGTCTTGTGTCAACCAGGCTAATGGGAAACTGGGAAATGTCCCCACGGTAACAACAGCAGCGTAGTTGAGAAGCTTTTCTACCAGGAAAGCGTGTATTTCTGTCTGTATGAAGCTGTCAATATCAATTATAGCAGCAACTGAAATTCCCCTTTAAATATCAAACTCCAGTGCTCCTGGATCAGCCTCCAACGTCTTCTATATATACAGAGAGCATCTGAATGTGTGACCAAACATAGACAGCCTTGCTGAAGTGACAGACTGGTTGTTTTTCTGGTTTAGGTATTCCAGGTGCAGAGAGAGGCTCTCTTTAACAAGAGTGAGCGGCAGGTCGCGGAGTCCCAACTGGCCACGGTGCAGAAGCAGCTAGCCGAATTACAGGCCCAATCCAGCCACATCCAGGAGCTCCACAAGGGCATCCAGGAATCCCAGGGCCTGGTCAAGGAGAAGGACCGCAAGGTAAGAGTTTGGATAACCAGTTGAAACAACTGCTGTTGGAGCACCTTTAAGGTGGCCGAATTGATGTCTCTGTCTTCACGCAGATAACTGAGCTGTCCAAGGAGATGTTTCGGCTAAAGGAGGCCCTGGGAGCTCTGTCACCTCCACTGGGCATCACCTCCTCATCTACCCATCATGGTAACCCTGGGCAGCAAATGGCACTGCAGAACAGGATTGCCATTCTTACCCAGCAGCTCCAGGTAAGGAGAACATTGTAACTAGCGATGTGTTTAGAGCAAAAAAATATTATGATTTCTAAAAGACTTTTTTTTTCTGTCTTCAGTATATATCAACCATTATTTATATAAATCAAAACATACACTTAAATCTTCACATGATAGGAACATTTTCTGTGACCTTTTTGCAGGATTGGGAAAGAAAGCACAAACAGGTGGTGACTGTGTACCGTTCGCATTTACTGGCAGCTGTACAGGTGAGTTGAATGCACACATACACGCCACAAATTAAGACCTTTTGTCATGAGATGTGAAGAGGTTTCCATGTGAGTATATTTGTGGGGCCGGCCTCAGGATGGATCAATACAATTGTCAATGTTCAACTTGCTGGACAGCCACTTGTAGTGTGGACTGTGAATGGCACTGACTGCTGGATTTTGAGTTTGTGCTGACTATTAAGAGCAGGAATGATCTGTCCACCATCTCTGCTTGCCAGACAAAAGTGGATGAAATTTCAGAAGAGGTGCAGGAAAAAGGAGCTTGACTCACTCTCTCTCTCGGCAGTACCATCATATTCCACAACTAAGGTGTACACATTAGCTATTTCTTTTGTCATGTTGGTTGTAATAAGAGACTGCTCAGGTGTCGTTGACCTCTAAGAGAACTGCTGCGTTAGCTCTTTGGCAGGTTGGGTATATGGGATAGGCTGTCCAGTGGGCCTAATCTCTCTTCCTGGAGCATCTGGCATTGAGCAGTGTACAGAGTGTACATGGGCACAAAACTTATCTCCTGGGTCTGTTTTTAAACTTTGGAACAGGCCTATAGCGTTACAGTCAATCTGCAGTAGATCTGTGCAATCTGATCAGCAGTATAATCTGCAAAAGCCTATACCTCCTAATTAGCGTGATAGGCGGCTTGGAGATGGCTTGCCATACTCGATTGGCATCTCGTTTCAGTGGTAGTGTCAGTACCCCATTGCTCCCTCTAGCAGGTTTCGTTGTTTATGGCCTTTATGGCTTTAGTGGGTCTGCCAAACGTGCAAATTTCAGTCTGCTGATCTGCAAGGATGAGTGGGTACACCTATAGAGCCTGTTATGGGGGCTCTGCATGTGCTCATACAACAAGGAACCAATGTGGAATACAATGTAGACATTTCCTTTTCTTACACTTGTGTGTGTGTTGCCCAACAGGGCCGAATGGACGAAGAGGTGCAGGGTCTGCTACTCCAAATCTTGAGGATGTCACAGCAGTGACACTGAAATCTTGTAACGTCTGCAAGTCTCTCTCCACCTCCAGCTCTTTTACAGGTCAGCATGAAGCAGCTCCAGCTCAGCAACCTGCGGGGAAATCATCATTGAGACCATTTCTCTAGAAAGCCAAATAAAACTAATGTGTTCAGACATAGCTGCATGTGTACAATACAATAACTTCAACAACAGCTGTAGCTTGACTGATAAACAAACAGTGAAAAAAGTGAGTGCCTTCTTGGCTGGATAAGTTAGATAGTTAAGACAGCAGCCTATAGGTCAGGGGGTTTATGGTAGCAGACAGTGAATGTGAATAGAGAGTGGTTATTAAGGATAGGAGATAAAATCAGGTACATTGATTGTGTGACAAGCCTATTGATTTTATACAATATTGTTATAATAAAAAGAAAAAGAAATGCTCTGCTGTTGATCTTGTTCTTTGTAACTCACTTCATGCATAGATACTATAGATTTAACACACAATAGGTTTCCAAAACAACAGCTTCTACACACTGTCCGTCACATCTATTTTTGGGTGAATGGAATCTGAAGTCTTAATTTGGCTGTAGCATGTGTGCATGGAAAGTTGGACAGCTGGGCTTAACTGTGGAGCTGCTACATTAGCTGGCAGATATGAAGACTCACAAATGACAAACCGCTGTTTGAATTGTACCCTATTTTCAATTAGTTTTATTGACAAAGAGCCATTAAAGTTAATCAAAGAAGAGCAGATCCAAGAAATTCCTGAGAAAGCAAAAGGGGAGATCTGAAATAATCACATTAATCATTTGGACCTCACCAAAAGCCTCGTAGCGCACCTCGTCTCTCTGTGCATTCATGAGGCTGCATCCAAGAACAGTGGAGGGCCTGACGTGGGATGAGGACAATCGATAAAGCGATGCATTTCCCTGACACATAAAGGAATTCATTTCAAGTCCAAATCCCCTTTCTTTTATATCAATCACTATAGAGGAGTTCCATTTATGGTTTGTTATTGTTATGAGGGACACATAAAGACAATAACAACAAGACCGTATTAAACATTTACCCCCAAAACAAGAGCAGCTTACATGACTGTTCACAAGTATAAGAGCTTAATCATCCTGAAGTTTGTTCAGTCATTCATTGGCATGGCAAAAAAAACTAGTGTTCAGGAGCATAAATGCACATTATATACACTGACACAAATGCCTGTCTCTGTAGTTATTAAGGCACTGAAGTTGGAGGGGCTGTGGAAATACAGGCATGGATATACAGAGTTTGTATGCAGAGTTTTAAACCCATGTAGTATTACTTTGCGTAGAGTCCAACCAATAATGTTCACAGGCTTATATAACACATACAGTCTTTAACAAATTATGAACAGCCCTTACAAACACAATGGAAATGACTGATATTACTGATAAATGTGATAAAACTTTGAAGATAATGTACTGTAGGTCCACTTGGCTGTCTATACTTTATGAAGATAGTATGGAGTATGTGCCTTGATTATCATGGAGAAAAAAAAGGCAGAAGTATGTGTGGCTATTTCATAAATCCAGCACTGAATCATGCTCAGTGTGTTTTCATTGTGCCATCTCAGAGTCAGGTACTCCAGAACTGTGAACATGTAACAACAACCTTTACATTCAAATGAAACAGACATTTCTTCAGTTGTCTCTTATGGTCACAGTATTTTCATTTCTTGCATTTAAAAAGAAATGAACTACTGAGTAACCAGACATATTTTTATACAGTGTCTGTACCAGATTATAACACAGTGTTGTTCTGGTCATGCCCATTTGTTCGGTGGATGACCTGTGACTGACTGGTCAGGCAAGCCATGGTACACTGGAAGCACTTCATTATTACAGGCATTGTAGGACTGCGCATCAAATTCATATTTTTTTTATGTCCCAAAGTTGGGTCCTCTTCAAACAGTCGTCGCTTTAATTTTTGACCTTGGTTTGACAACTCTATGGGCTCTAAAATTAGTCACAATGTGTATTCTGGTTGATTTGTTAGCTTAATAGCTGCATGCTGAGGAGTTTATGACAGGTGGTGAATAGTTCGGTTGATCCTGGTAGGCAAAGGCAGAGAAAGAAGATGCCCCACTCTCCTTAGCTGAATTGTTCATGGAAAGAAAGTATCAGCGACGACCTTTGTTCCTTATACATATCTGTCCGCGATAAATTATTTCCATGTTTGTTTATTTTCTGTGGTTTTTGCATGGGAACTCAAGAATCCAGCTGTGAAGAGCGGCCTCTAGCTCACCCGGTAAGAGCGTTCGCCCCATTTTGGCTGAGTCCTGCAGCCCTTTGCTGCGTGTCATCCCCCATCTCTCTCCTCCTTTCATGTTTATCCACTGTCACTTCATAATAAAAAGGGAAAAGCCCCCAAAAAATAATCTTGAAAAAAAAAAAAAGAAAGAATCCAGCTGTGAAATATAGCAGACACAACAAAATAATCATTTTAGGCACAGATTGAAGGTCAATACTCTCATTGTTTTAGACTTATAGATACATGACTGACACAAGATCATCCGTTTATTGCATGCAGAAATGTAATGCTCACATTTACTGAAGTTAAATTCCAATTGATCACCACAAGGTGAACAACCAGCTATTTTTTCTTGAAAACGTGCATTTTGTTATGGGACTTATACCTATCTAGTAAGGTTTACTATCCACTGTCCCACTAATATCTGCATTGTCAATCATTAAATAATTGTAGTCATCCCGTACATATGTAGCATACTGCATGCTTACCATCCCATGCGGAGCCAGGTGGCTCACTGTTTCCTCCTGACCACCTGTTTGAGGTGGAGCTCACTCTCTGCTGCTACAATAGGCAGCTCATTCTTAAGGTGGTATGAGATAAGGTGGCTTATGCTCTCAAATAACATGTCTTTGGTTCGGACCTGTACGTAGGACAGCAAAAGATGGGAGGATGTTAGGAAGTTATTGTGTTCACTACAGACAGCAGAAACCTTCTGAGCAGTATGTATAGTATGACTTTTGACAAACAAAAGCTGTTTTACACTTGCTGCCAGACTCACCACTCCCTCTGGGTCCACCAGCAGTAGGTGTTTGGGCAGGCCACAATGCATGCCGGTTAGCACATACTGTCCTGGGTTGGTAGTGCTCTCCCGGACCAGGAAATCTCCATCTCGGACCAGGATTTTCTCTGCGTCTCGCCTGCTCATGCGGCTGTGGTACCACGTCTCCCTGCGGAGCTGCTCCTCGTTTGGTGCCACAGGGGCTCGACGGCGTGGAGGGCTGGGCCACTGGTCCTCCAGGACCCGGACACCTCCCCCTCCAGCTGCAGCACCAACAGCTCCTCCACAGGCCTCGTGGAGCTTCAGGGCATCCTCAAAGGGCCCTACAGGGACAATGATGTTTCACAAAATATGGTCACTCTATAGTATTCTTCAAATAAAGAAAGTGAATTTATCTTTACTATATGTGTCACACTAACTCTCAGGACTTACTCATATCAAAGAGGTCCTTTTTGGGACTGTCGGGTCCCCTGGGCCCTTTGCGTCCATTAGGCCCCTGTGCCAGTGAATCCAGGTTTTCCAGACTCTGGGTGTTAACGTACTGATGCTCCTCGTAATCTCTGGTGCCTGGTGGCTGGCCGTCAGCACACAGGTAACCATCTGATGTCAGACCTGAGAAAGACAGGTGCCCTCAATACATTTTTTACTTCTGGTGTGTGTGTGTGTGTGTGTGTGTGTGTGTGTGTGTGTGTGTGTGTGTGTGTGTGTGTGTGTGTGTGTGTGTGTGTGTGTGTGTGTGTGTGTGTGTCTGTGTGAAACATGTTTTTGTTTATTGGCTCCCTCTAGTGGTTGAAATCCCAACTTAAAATATTGAGCTATCAGATACCACAGTATATGTAACAGCTTATTTCCATAAATAAGATACCACAATTAAACCAGTTGCAGTATGTACCAAAGTGGGTGTGCATGGCTAATGTCATAATTATAGACCAATTGTATGTAGCCACTAATGAGAAGGCAGCTTCTGGAGTCACTAGTGACTTTCTAATAAAAGTGAAAATGCCCCAAACAATCTTTAATAAGAAGGAAGGAAGCTTCTCACAATATTAATAGTGAATATAAAATGTTAAAGGTCCAGTGTGTAACGTGTTTAGTTGTTCATTTTCAAAATCTGTGTTGCCCGTTCACAAACTTGTCCTTTTTCATGAATATTTACCACCACCATCAATTCCAAGTATTCCTTTTGGCTTGAAATTTTACATTTGCATTCGCATGAACTGGGGTAGACGCTCCATATGCATGCGCCATCTTGAAATACGTTAGCCAGTAAGGGACATACAGGACATACTGCTCCGGATTTCGCGTTTTCGCTGTCACATGATAAACTCACAGGTGCTGCTAATGCTGCTAATGTGTATCGTAGCTTCCTGGCTAAGTTTGAAGAAGGAAACATGGAGGACCACACATATTCAAAATCCAAATTTCAGGAACAGGAGTCTTCTTCTTCGCCCAGAAAAAGAAAAAAGGATATTGAAAAGAGAAGGAGACCGGCTTTTTGAAGCGTGAAGGCTACCGTAGCTGTAATACGTACTTTGAACTGCGTGGTGCGAGAGAGTTGATTGCGATATATGATCTCAACGCTAGATGGGAGAAATTCCTACACATTGGACCTTTAACGGCTGTGTTTATTGCAGATTTCTCCACTAAAGTTGTCTCAACCTTATCCATAATGATTATGTCAAAGGTGTTAATACTGTATTTTAATTTTAATTTTAATTTTCTTATCAAAAAATTGTTTGATTAATTGAAAGGTTTGGTCGATAAAGTCGTAGTTGTAGTAAATGAAAGTATATTCTAACTTCATTATCACTGTATTGCCATGTCACCTTTAATCATGCTTTTAAATTTTAAGATTAACTATCGTGATAATCTAGTTCAGGGAATCCAGAGGACACTCCAAGCTTCCCTCCTATCAAAAATGACAGACTTGAACCACAGGTCCTTTGAACCAAGTCTCTTATTTGGAAGGCCATCCTGATTAAAGATCCCAAAAAGTCCTAATTCTATCAGCGTCATCTTAAGAATGTCATGTCAACACTGAGCTTCTCTTTGTGTTAGAAGGTCAGTAAGTCTCATTCAGGGCAAAGAGTGCAGCAATGACCGGACGTGTAACTTAATAGGTCACAAAAATGTCAACATATTTTCAGAGAGAACTGTATAGACAATTTCATCACACATTTTGTTTTCCAGATGTTACACTTGTGTACTGCCACATGGTGTCTCACCTGAGCTGCTGGTCGTCTCAGTGTCCCAGTGCAGTTCATAGCACAGCTGACCAGGGGGATAAGACGCTTGCTCCCTCCTCGCTGGTGAGCACATCTGCAAACACACACACACACACACACACACACACACACACACACACACACACACACACACACACCAGAGCAACACATTTGTCTCTTGTCCCCCATATAATGTAGTTTTGAAGCACTCTATTTGAAACATTAGCTACAGCATGGTGCCATATTTTGAACAAGCTGCAGGGGAGAGAGTGATGATTTCTCTCACGCTGTAGGCAACAGAAGACCCGAGGCTCTTCATGTAATCACATCTATCTTCTGCAATTATGGTGCAGGCACATCAAGATGACAGTTATGGAGTATGTTTTCATGTTCTTACTGTTTAATTCCATGTAAACAATGGGGGGAAGGAGCAGGAAAACATACCAGTCACCAGTTTATGAGGAAGCTATCAAAGCTCTAGCTCACTGTCTGGTAAAGGTTAGACATGCACTACTTGATGATGACCAGATGTAGCTTTGATTACATCTGTGATAACAATAGATGGTAAGGTTTCGTCCAGGATCATGCCTGGAGATTCACCTGTGCTGCTGTCTTGCTCTGTGGTTGTGTGTGGATGTGACCCAGCAGGGCTCCGCTGGGCCTGAGCCTGAGCCTGGAGTCCACCACTCCCCCAACAGGAGGCTCCTTCCCTGGGATGCTGTTGTAGTAATCATGCTCAGAGAAGTCCTCATCATCCCCCCACATCGGCTCTTCTGTCCTGACAGACCTAAGGACATTGGTGCAAGTGAAAAGATTTTTTATTATTATTACTTCACAATCAATACCACAACTTCTATAATCTAAACCAGGGCTTCTCAAAGTCCATCCGGACCCAGCCCATACCTTGTGTTATGAAAACAATGTGTTATACAATAATTCTGTTGATTATTATTATTACTTTTTATAGTGATATTAATAGTAATAATAATGATAAGAAGATCTGGGTTCGATCGGACTGGGTTCTCAGTCCGATCGAAAGACATCTCCACATCCGAAAGTGATCTACTGTATATAAATTTACGATAGATTTATGTAGATCATTGCAGCTGCTGGCAGCAGAAAGACATTCATAAACCAGAATAGAAAAAGACTAACAGGCTGGAACACATGAGGTTTGGTGTGAAGATCTGTGAGGATCAATATTATGGAAAAGATGGATTTTGAGGTAATACAATAACAAACTATCATGTCTCCTTGTACTAAATAACAAAGAAATCTGAGAGTTGGACAGTAGATCAGGTTTGAGTCGTGGAAAATGCGACTTTGCTCTTTTATGCAGGACGCCTGGTCAATATGTGTGTCAAAGTAAAATGACTGATTATGGCAAAAGTCACCTTTACTGTCTCTGGGTGTCAATCTTACTAAAATGACATTTTATTTTCCATTGACATACGCTGTGTCAACAAGTTTAAATCTTTAAAATATATAAAAGTTATATTGTTGTATACCGGTATATACAGTTCTTTCTTAGCACCATGGTGGTTGATGTGTTAGAAATCAATGATTTACAGTTGTTTCACCACGTCACAGATTTGGATGACAAGTGACGAACGCAAAACACTTTTTCCTCTTTTCACAGAAGTCATAATTGTGTCTGGGCAGCATGTCACCTCTCCATAGACGCCATGGTTTTGGGAGGACTGTGCAGGTACTGTTTGAACTGCAGCTCAAAGGCTTGGCCGATGGTACTGATGACACTCTGGGCTAAACCGTCTGAGCACTCCAGGATGTGACATGCTGAAGGAGACAAAACAAGAGACGATTTATTTTTTTTCAGCTGCAACACACTTTTAGAACTAAGATCCTGTCTCAGTAATAATACCACTGTTTTAAGTGTTTGTTTCCAAAACACTTTATGGTCATTTCTATTTAATGGGGGTGATATCTCGTTTAAAATATTAGTAACTTCTAATTCTAAATCAAGAACTGTAGTAGATGTCGTAGTCATTTTTTCATGTCAGGAACGACTATAAAAAATAAGTTTGTTTCCAAATGGTGGATATGCTACAATGTCACTTTTTTGTATGATTTATTAATTGTGGCATCTTAAGATAAAGGTAGTGGAAGTGAGCTTTCCTCTGATTGATCCATGTTTAAGAAACATATTGTATATATGTGGTAAAGAAAAGCTTTTACCTCTCTGATTCACTGGGTCTTTGGCCACATACGCAACATAATCAGGCGTGTCCTGCAACAGAAAGGAGGATGAATTCAATTAGTCCAGATAAATTATATATATATATATATATATATATATATATATATATATATATATATAACTAAATTAAAGCCCTTATTGATTCTTCGGGTCATGAGATTGGAATCCAATAAAATGGAATCCAGTCAGATATGTGCAGTCTGCCAAAAAAGTCCATTCCAACTAGCCTGACAAGCCAGACCCACATCAAGATTGCAAATTACATTTGCTGCCGCTAGGGTGCATCTAGATTTCTAGGCTACATTCCAACAACAACAATGTTTTTTGTTTTTTTTTAATGTTTTTTTTTTATTATACCTTTATTTAACCAGGTAGGCCGTTGAGAACAGGTTCTCATTTGCTACGGTGACCTGGTCAAGAAAAGCGTAAGCATGCAAGACAACATACAGTTTCACATACAAGAAAATACAAGAAAACAGAATACAATACGCTACATAAAGTGCAGATTAGGTAGGCATTACAAAGCCAGCGCAAAGGAAGGTGTAAGTAAGTCGGAGGATATGCAAAATTGATAAGGTAATAACAACACAATAAGTATGAAAAGACAGTCTATATAAAAAGCTGAATGTAGTGAAGAGTCAATATACAGTTAGTGCAAATGGTCTAGGTGCAAATGTACAGTAGATCAGGAATAACAAAATATGCATGAATAGACAGACTGTATAAATGTTGAAAGAGTCAATGTAAATATGAATTGACATACTATCTAAAATGCTGAAATGTGGTAAAGAGTCGATATACAGTTAGTGCAGAATTGTGGTCTAGATAGTGATGTAGATCAGTAGTGTACTAAAATTGTGTGATACAAAGGTGGGAAGAAAATATAAAACAGTTGAGCATGTCGAGAACAGAATATGATAGCAATGAAGATGTGCATCTGTGCAAATATGCAATTGGGCGTGACAATGATAACGGGGTAAGGGTGTGAAAAACAGTGGGTAAAAGATGGATGAAAGAATAACAGTAGCACGTTAGCATGTTTACTCCTCTGTAAAGGAAAGCAGGGAGCGAAACGTTGCACTCACTGTGTCTCCTCCAGAAGCAAATGAGATGGACTGCATGGGATGGTGTGCTATCACCTGAAAGAAACAAGAGGAAAAACAGAGGCAGAGGTTTGCCATTATTCTACTTTTACATGCCATCATTGATTAATGTGAATACAGACAACACAAATTGACGAAGACTAAAGATGCCAAAATACAAAATTGTTTCAATGAAGTACAGACCAGGGCACAAAAGATTCAGCTTTATACTTTTAGACTTTTGAAGTTTAGTGTAACTACAAAATGATTAATATTATTTCCCACATTTTTGTTTTCAGCAAAGAGGAAATGCCTCTGAACATCATTTAACCCATTGTGGAGCAGTGCGATTCTTCCCTAAATGCCAGATTTAATGAAATTATTTGATATGTCTCTTAGCAATCAATTAACACCAAAACTATTTATTAGATGAAAAAACGTAGGAACTGATGATCAAAGGAGAAATTAATTGACACATATCATTACTGAAATTAAATAACAATGATTTTGAAAATGTTATACTTTATTTGTGGTCAGAGAAGAAGCTTCTTCGTATCGGTGGTAGACAATAACATTTAATTAAAAGGTATTTGGGCAAATATATCAGTCCAATCCATGTACAGATTAGTTTACGGTAGTTATAGCATCATACCTGTCGTGTGGTGGGAATAAGCAGACCAAGGCCATCTGTGGAAATATTGACTGCAATACTCATGCCTGCAAATCGCAGGTTACTCTTCCCCATAACAGACTGGAGAGCTTTGTTCTGGGCCTACATGAAGAATAAATAAATGAATACAGATGGAATTACAATCACATATTTAAAATATTCAGAAAACAGAAATGTCGTCCTGTATTTACTGTTTTTGTTATGACAAACAAAATAGTCTCTAGTCTTAAAGTGCTCTTATTATGCTCATTTTCAGGTTCATAATTGTATTTAGAGGTTATATCAGAATAGGTTTACATGGTTTGATTTTCAAAAAACACCATATTTTTGTTGTACTGCACATTGCTACAGCTCCTCTTTTCACCCTGTGTTGAACTACAGAGCTACAGAGTGAGACATCTCACTTCTATTCCATAATTGTTGGGAGTCGCATATGCGCAGTACCTAGATAAGCACTGCTAGCTAATCAGAAGCAGAGTATGAGGGTGTGTCACGCTAGCAGCTAGGTGAGCATTATAACGTGTGTTACAAAGTGTTTTCTGTTGGAGATGGTAAGTCCCTTTGGGGTGGAGTTTGGGCTTTTTCACTTTGTAAACCTATAACATGCACAAAAAAGATATATAACACAATAAAGGAAAGGGAAAAAGCCAAAAAGCATAATATGAGCACTTTAAGTTTCTTAAAACCACTGTACTAACCTGTGTGGTAACTTCAACTCATCTAGTTCTCCAGCAGGGATAAGACAATTTCAAAAGTATTTAGTAACAATAGTATTATGAAACATGCACAGTAAGATTAAAGTTTACTATTAACCTTCTTCCTCCAAGCTCCCTTTCCACCTGGCACAGTGTCACACAGCCTGTTGATGGCTTCCCTAATTGGGGAATAAAGAAAGATCAAAGGTCAGACTGTAATGGGACACACTGGCCACTCATCTAATAGCTACAAGAACAGCGAGAATAAAAAAAATCATGTGGATTTGTGTTAACGGTGTACTCAAATATTAACAATCCAGAGGAGTAAACGTTTTAAATGTTGAGTCATTGTTTAGGGCTACAAAAAAAACTGCTGCATCACAATGATAGAAAAACCTGAGGTTAAACATGAACAGAAGCTTTGTGTTCCCTCCCTCGGGCTAAGGTCATAGGCCACAGACCCATTACAGTTCAAAGGTCAAGAAAAGGTTTCCAGCAGGTCTGTTCACAAGCACTAACTAGTTTTTACCACTGATGTGCAAGGACTGTTATGACAGTGACTGTTTGTCAAACTCATGTCTAACTCCCTGTCAAATTAGGAAAGAAGAAACACTATCATTTGAGCCTAAATATAGTTGTCTACTGCCTCTTCAGGGCAACATTACTCACATTTATTTTCCACAGTGCAACTCTCTCTGCAGATTTGTTACAACTTTGCAGTGAAGCTGCTGCTATAACTCCTGGGAATGGCCGCCTAATGGACGTTTAAAGCTTCTGTCCCCTGTGTGTCTGATGGCGGGAGTGAGGCATAATGTGGATTTGAGGCTGGAGCTCGCACTCTCGCTGCCAGGGGACAGCGGGGACAGCAGTCAAGAACCCAGCTGCCCCTATCAAGTGGCTCGTAAATATTTAAAAAGCAGCGTCCCGGGCCCCATCTCGGGTAAAGGTCTTCTCAGGGATTTTTGAAAAAACACCACAATGTTCGAGTGACTCATGCTGATGAGAGGGCAGAGGGAGGAGGAGGACAGAGATGGGCTGTTGTTGTTTTTGTCAGCAGCCTCTGTATCTTCCCTGCAATAAAAGGCCCGGGCCTCATTATCACTGGTGTTGCTGTTTAACACCGTGACACAGGGAGTACTGTTGGGAGAATGCAACTACTTCAAATCTAGGAGCTGAAGTACAATTTTGAAATTCTGACAAGCACTGAATGTTTTGTTGTGGTATTCCAGGATGAAATTAACTTTTGTACAAGTCAGCAAGCTGAAAAAATGCCAGCTCTAATACGCACAATAAAGGCTCTGACTTTATTATGCTGCTTTTGAATTGCACTTAGCAACAATTAACTCATTGATTAATATAGTAAAATAACCATTAAGTTTGTTGATTATAGTCTCGCTTTGCCAGACCCTCCTCCAAAGCGCGCTGAAGGAGGGTTTGGCTACTCCACATAGCATTTGGGGATGGGAGGAAAACATGCTCTGGTTTATTGGCATTTCTTTAAACCAATTAGAATCGTCATGGGCGGCGCTAAACTCTGCACAGAGCCGTGCAAAACAGCCTCGGGAAGATACTTGTTTTGGTGGAATATGTACGTTCAAAAGTTGTTTTATTCGTGCGAGAGAAACTCAGATTAGACAGATAGTCTACCTGTCTCTCAATTTACCCTGCAGAGACATGAGGAGCAGTTAACCATATTCCTCATAAATCCACAGAGTGTCAACACAAATAAAATGGAAGGAAACAGACATCGGCAAAAACACTTGCATCCAGCGGAATTTACTGTGGCACCGGAGCATACCCGGAAGTGGAACGTCAAGGATATAGACTAGATTGATTATGACAATCAATCATTGATTGTTGGCCTTGGGGGACAGATGGTCCAGCCAATGTTCCCCAAAGAATCAGAGACCTCATGCCGTTAGCATCACTGGGAAATTAAAGCTGCCACTGATAAACTGCCTTTAACATGCTACTGAATGGAAAAGGCTGCAGTGAATTCAACTTAAGACAAGCACAATGACCGACTATATAGTCAACAACAGCAAGAAGCTAATACAAAACATATTCATCATCACTAAAACATTCATGATTAAACTGATGTCATACTACAACAAAGACCTGGTGCAGTCATCTGATGCTCGGTATGCTTTCTACCTTTGCTAACATTTTGTTTTGTTGTTTTGTTTTTGATCTCCTTTTCCTCAAGAAGTTACAACCGCAGACATTATCCAGCAGGGTGCATTCACGGGGACCACTGCAGCTTTCCACAATCATTAGTAAACATCATCAATAATAGATCTCCCTCTCTATCACTCCATCTTCTGCAGCCTCCTCCCTCTGCACTTAAGCCTTGGATGCACGGTGGGCTCCAATTACTGTCGATCGATTGTGGAGGAGAGGGAGTGGGAGAGTGCGCTTCTCCCATGAGGCCAAGGATTGCAAAGAACCCTGCTTTTATAACAATAACATCGCATGTAGGGCATAACAACACGACACAGACATACTAAGACCCTGAGGTATAGTGTGATACATACACATATGTACCGTCACTGAGCACGTGTACTTTGGCTCAGTTTGTCTCTTAACTTGCATTAACATTTCCTTTCCACTATAACTGGTTGAGCAGGGTTTGGTAAAATGAGGTAAAATGAAAGAATTGTGGTAAGTGAAACAATACGTTTAGAAGAAGAGAGCTGTTTTAAACCAAAAGCTTAGGTGTGACCCTATTTATTAAGATTTCCTATGTCACGTTGACATAATAATAGAATGAACCACACTTACTCTAAATAACAGCCCAGAACTGACACACACCACTGGTAGCAATTTGATATCATAGTGGCTGATACTTCAGTTGATCCTATACAATACATCTTGGATCAAATTCTCCCGACTCATCACTACCAATAGAGATGGTTACCAGCGTACCTTGTCACCTGAGTCCGTGTGTTGAAGTCCAGGGAGCGCATTGACTTCAATACTTCAATGCAGCCCATGTACTGCAAAAAAGAAACAAACCAAACAGAAAGTTTTAATATGGCTACGGACAGATATTTGGTAAAGAGTAGATGCTCCTTTTGATATAATTATGAACTTGTCATGTAACGTGTTGTATATGTAATGTTCATGTTTCAATTGTAGAGAAATAAGAGATGGGATGGGTGGGATGTGGGATCACTTTGGAAATAAATGCTGAACTTAAAAAATCCTTATGTAAACCTACTGAAGTCACTAGCTCTCGGGGGAACTTGAGTGATAAATAAGCATCTATTTTTAAAATATATATCAACTATAAACATGTATAGCAAACGTTGCAATTGGATTAAAACTTGTCAAAACAGTATTTCAGTAGCATTACAGATCTACAAGACATTCCCGTAGTATACGATATGTAATCCTCTACTGGTATGCATTACTCTTTCCAACCACGCATCATAATCTAACTTAAATCCACATACAGACCATTAAAGTGTACTCCAGCGAGTAGCAGCCAGCTGAGCAGCTTCCTAATGGCTGTCAGGTTGGGCTGCTAATAGCACCTTGACTAGATTAGCAGCACTAAGAGCTCCAAATTATGGACACACTGCAGTGTCTTACGTCTCTGGGGGATGCTGAGGGTGTGAGTGTGTTTGTGTATACAATGAATGCACATAAGGATGTCCTGTACTTATTTGCATATCTGTGAGGTTTACATAAAAAAGATGGAGGGGTGAGTAAATTATACGACTTCACATATCTATTTCAGTTTTCCTGCCATCATCAGTAAATATCTATACGGTATAATGCAACTGTCCAGGGAAAACTGATGTAAACTAACCTTCTGATTATGGCACATTTATATTCACAGCCTAACAAAACAATAAACTAACAGAATGTTAGTGTTACCATTGATTGTAAAAAGGCAGCATTAATGACTCGTACTTCTGTGTTTCACCTTTTTGAAAAGACTTCTAATACAAGATCTTATCTCAAATCTTACATCAAATTGTGTAATTTAGAAAAGTCTTTGTGAAACTAATTTGGAGCTACATAATTGACATCCTCTCTAACAGCACTTTGACTTGGTCAATGCCATATTTAGTGCAGTGTCCAGACTTGTTAGTGACTGCAACAGACAGCAGACAGACCACATGCACACAATAACAGAGAGAGAGAGAGAGAGAGAGAGAGAGAAACAACCTTTGAGCCCGGGATCTTAATGAGCTTTCTAACCAGATTTGGAGACGAATCCATCAGGAAAATTGTCTCTATTTTCCTCTTTCTGCCAATGCCTCCATTGTCACACACTCATCTTCTGATGAAACACATCCCCTCTTCTATCACCCTATCTGCATTCCCTTCCTTTGGGCCAAGTCTCTCCAGCACACTATTCCTACAACTGCAGGGATACCGACTGTCCAAAAAGCATTCCTCAGAAAATGCAATAACATTGACAGTTCAAAACGTTCAAAACTTTGTGGTTTCATGGCTTATTAATAATATTAATATTATTAATTAATAATATTTAATTTAAGATACATCATAGCTGTTTTATAGTTTGTTAATGTAGAAAATGTCCTAATGTCTCAGTTTATTATGTAATAGCTTTTCATTTTACCACTAAGGCAAGATCAAGAAGCATACGTTGTGTAACGATGGATGGGCAAATGATGGACAGATTACTGAGGACAGCCGGATGTTACCAAAACGTATCTGGATAGTGTAGTTTTTTTTAAGTTCAGTACATGCAGTCTTGTCTTGTTTGTTATTCATGTTGCCAAAGTAATTTTTTTATGTTGTAGACATTAAAGTTGCTTCTAATTTCATACAACCACAAAACATACTCGTTGCACCATGGAAGGAAAACTCTGGAAACTGCCCTATTAGCAACAAAACCTTAAATTACAGATATTTATAATTTGACTAGTAAATACTGTGCATAAGATTGTAAGAGAACAGCATAAAATGAGGAGCAGTCTGTTTTTATATAGCTCTCCAAATAATAGCTGTGTTGGCAGCTGCAGTGCTTTGTTTGATGGCTGCTGCAGCGTCCTGGCTGTCAAAGATGGCAGATGCAGGCCAGAGACACAGAGCCTAACATGGCTGTGTGGACAAAGAGAAAGTGCAAAGGAGGAAACCCAATACAAAGAATCATATTTGTGTCTTTCCCAGCAGAGGAGTGACTGTAAGTGAGTGAGAGAAAGAAGCACTGAAACAGAAATAGAGAGAGAGAAAGAGATGTGCACTATGGTAGCTATGCCGTTTAAAAATGGCACAGCGCAGCAGAAATCTACTGTCACTTTGACACTAATACATGCAGCAAGTGCTCCTCCCTGCATAGATTTGCCACAGAATTGCACGTATAGTACTGCTTCAGCTGCTGTGAAAGGCATCTCAAACATGAGCTTACACGCGTCATCTAAAATAATTGCAGTGCATCTTCAGATGACAACAATAACCTCCTAAAAGCTCGGTCTGGCAATTAACTGGGTTATCAATCAGACATTAGAGCAGCACTTGTTATGAATCTAGGAAAGCCCTGCATGGTGATGAGAGCTCATCATTGGGCCCCTCCCATACCGATCCAACCATCCTCATCCACATCACATGATGCAAATGACTGTGATTAAATGTAATTGAATATAGGAATGAATGGGGCCTGTATAATGCCATTAGAAAGTGGGCTTGAGCCCCAGACTGGGCTAATCAAGAGCCATGTCATTAGTTTGAGGAGAGGGGGTGGAGCAGTGCAAGAGGGGTGGAGGTTAACAGGCATTGGGGGATCGCTAAGGGGATACATCATTGACATTGACGTCAAGCAGACTGCTTAGGATGATAAACCTTTGTAAGTAAAGTGCACACTGATAAAGATATTTCTTCATATCTCTACCTTTTTATTTATAATCATTCTCATCTCTCTGGCGGGACAACCAACCATCCATTTCTGTATGTTGCCGGATCTTGTTTTAAATAAAAACACAAAGAGTTTGCGTACTATTTAAAAAACAACTTTCAAGCATGCTCTTATTATACTAACTGTAATAAAGATTGGTATTCACTATGCTGAGGGATTGTGAATCACATTTAATGGATACAATCTTATGGTCTCCACATGAATGTAAACAATCCTGAAAGCACAAAAAGAACACCACTCCCACAATGCTCAAGCTCACAATCAGACAGGGGTTACATGCACTCTAAATACAGATGGTTATTGTTTTAAGTCAAGTGAATGATGCATATAACCTTCGGTAAACACTGCGGTAAAATAATGATCCTTACTACAGCCTGTGAGCATCATTTCATGGTTTATCTTTCTCCGCCATGACGCCTGTGTGTGCTATCCTGACGCAGTCTCTACCAGCCACACCAAGCCATCTATCTGGATTATGGATTCCCCAGCCCTCGCCACATGAGCTGCATGACAAACTGCCTGGCACTGTGGTGTCCTTACGTTTCCCACCCAGATAAAGAAACCTGTAAATGGGGTCATTAATATGATGTGGTTCACTGATTCCAGTTAATAGATATGTTAGCACCAGAGGAAGAAAAGTTAGTTCTTTTGGTTGTACACACTTTCAAAACAGATCATTAAGTGGATGTTCAAGAGGTGTACCTTTTACAATGGATATACAGTATGCATTAACAACAAAAGGTGCCCACTGACTCACCCTGACAATATAAGAAGCCCCTGGTCCTGCAATCTTCTTGTCAGGGTGCAGCCACCCTTGAGAGGGTTTGTGGATGAAGCTACCCTTCTGGGTGAAGTCCTCTCCCTCCAGCCACATGCCTTCCACCCTTGTCCTGCGGTTCATTCCTGACCGGGAGCTGCTGGAACCCCCAGGGCTCGCCATGGCCTCTGTGGCCCCAAATCCGTGCCCCCCTTGACTGGCCGAGTTTGCCGCTGCAACTGCTCTCTGCCCTCGAATGGCCTGCAGAGAACAGGGGGTGACACACACAGGGTCACAGGAGTTAAGCACCGCTGCGAGACTTGCCACCGGGCCACTGGCTGAGGTCGCACCACTGTGCCTGTGTGGTGATGAACTATGCGAGACAGAGGCCTGGGAAGGAGCTGTTGCTGCCTTCCCTGAGTCCTTGCTGGAGCTGGAGCTGGAGTTGGACGGGCTCCGGCTAAGCAGGGAGTTGGAGAATTTCCACTGGGGCATCCTAGGGATGAGCATGCAGAAGGTTGTGGTGGCATCCTGTTCTCCATCCAGGCAAGGAGAGTCAGCCAGGGCTGCAGCCCCAGCAGAGGATGATGATCTGGCACTGTGATCCAGGGGAGGCAGAGGAGGCAAGGGAGGCAGAGGAAGGCTCGTGGTGGAGGAGGAGACCACCGGTGTGGCCACAACTTTGCCGCTCATTGCTAAGCTCTGCATCAAGTCGTCGGAGGAGGTCACAGACTCGTTGCGAAAGCGGCCATACTTTGGCTTAAGGAGCATGCCCGGAGGAGCCGCCTGAAGCAGGAGCAAAGGAGGGGGGGAAGGGGAAGGGGGAAGGGGAGGGGGGAGAGGTGTAATGGAAGAAGGGGAGAAAACTAGAGAGAAAATCTTCCAGGTGGAGTCCTATATCCTTGTCAACTGAATGCTGTCTGGTCCTCTCCCGTTCACGCACACACACTGTCCCGCTCTCATGCCACTCTCCTCTCTGTCTGAGCTGGCCTGCTTCCTTTCACTGCCTAAGGCAAGCTTGCTCGCATGCTCCCAGTGTTTCTCTCTCTCTCTCTCTCTCTTTGGATGATGTCATTGGGTCTATTAGCCCTGCCCTGCCCAGCTGCTCTCAGGCTGTATTAGCTAAAACACATCTGCCTAAACCACAGTCACAGTCTCACACACACACACACACACACACACACACACACACACACACACACACACACACACACACACACACACACACACACACACACACACACACACACACATTAATATTTGTATCTATGTCTTCTATCTTATCTATATCTTTATATAGAAAAAAATAGGTGCACCTAATTTTTTTTCTATATAATTCTGCAAAATATTTATCTTTAGGCTAGGTTAGCAAACATCTCAAACTGAAGAACACTGTCAACATATTAAATTGACAAACAAAAACATATTAGATATCAGAACATATGCAGAATAAGCAAGCATTCCTTGGTTCCTACTATCATTGTATTTTGTATATTTCATCTGTCAATGTACTTTGCTAATTTGTAATGAGCGTCTCCCATAATCCGTCTCATTAAAGGAATGTTATTCATGAGCAGAAAGCTCAAATTGCACAATGTAGCAATCCCCACCGATAGGACGGCAGTCAAATACAAAATAGAAATATTAACTTAAAAATTGATTGCGAATGTGAGTAAATAATACCGGCATGAGCCTCATCCAATTAGGTAGAGTGTATTTTGTGTGAGTCGATGTTTGTGTGGGGGTTAAGGGTGTAAATCCATTTCTCCTGGCAATAGACTCAAACTGAACAAAGAAAGCCACACTTATAACGGACTGCATGTCTGAAAAACATCCAATCCCAGCTTTCTGATTTGTCTTCCCAACTCCCCTCCCATACACCTCCCCAGAGAGCAGTCATCCATCTCCGCACAATCCTTTCAGCTCCTCACTTGCACCCTCCCACATGCATTTTACTCCTTCCCAGTCAAATCATGTCAAAATCATCTGTTTTCTAAATCACGTTTTTTTCACATACAATTCTATTTTCCCCATCTTAAACAAATGTAATGAAAGGTAGCAGTCAGGATTCTCAGTGTGACACAATAGTAGGTTAAGCAGTTGTTGTTTGTGATGGTCAAATCATGCACACAAGTGGGAGCAATGTCTGCACTGATTGTGAAATAACCCAATAGTAGGGGTCATCTGTTATGCAAAAACGCGGGACAATCTACTGACTAAACAACGCCACCTACACGGATAAGGAAAGGCTCATTATGTTTCTGTTAATTGCTTAAATTCAATCAAGCAAGTAATTACAATTTGTTGAGTCTCATAATCCTGTTGTCTGTCCAATAAAATCTGAGGGAGGGACAACAGTATAAGCAAAGTATATATAGTAAACAAATAAACTACAATGATCAGGATATGTTCAAATTGTTCACTACCTTGAATGCTACAGAGTGACACATTTGTGAACTAAAAGTTATTTATTTAGAAAGGCATAAGGAAGCTTACCTATATGTCAGGCTCTGAGAAAGAGGATGAAAAAAGAAGATCCAGTCCAATGACTTTTATCAAAGATAAGCAATGTGTAATGTCATTCCACTACACCTCATTACAACAAACCACGTACACTAAAAAAAAAAAAAACAACCCAAACTAATCCCACCTTCTTCCAAACAGCCAATCACCTCTTGTTTGTTTGCTACAGAGTAAGTTACTGATAAGCCAAAGGGAATCAGTGCATGTTGACAGATGCACAAGTAGCTGGCCTTCCTCAGTACATCCTGTCCCCTTTTCTGTCAAAAAACAAATAACTGCTATGACAACATACTCTACACAAACGTAAAACCGATATGGAGCCATTATTACTTCAAACCAACTTTAACAAATAGATGCAAAAGCAACCATTTGAAGATGGTGCTAGATTCTTTTGCCATAAATAATAATTGATTGCTAAATTGCAATTGTTACACTACAGTTTCAAACACTCAACTATCTGTGATTTTGTTCTGTATGTAAAGAGGAAACATAATGTACCTTGTGACTTTGTTAGTGCGTACAAGTGGAACAAATCATGCTGTGAATACACCACCACTCATTAGCAGCCATCACCTTGACAACGGTGATTACAACTAAGAACAACAACAAAATTCTCAAACTAATTTGTTTGGTTAAAATGTAAAGCAAGAGTTTATTTTTCATGTACTGACAAATCAGTGACTGGGACAAGTGATATATGTATAAGACCTAGAGAGAAAATATAATAGATGACTGATGCATTCCTCTGTGTATAGCTTATTATGAAACCACAACAGTAATTATTGAAATATAAAGAATAAAAACTAATAAGTTGGTGGAAATATGTCACATGTAAATGGAGAGCAATATATTTTGTGATAAATTTAGAAAATATTAAGTGACAAATTCACCTGGATTCAAACTGAAATCCTGAAGATAACAATATATAACAAATGTAGGCCTATATTTGAATACATTACAAAAATAATTGTGAGATAACTTAAATTAATACACGGTTTTAATTAATTTCCTTTGCCTCAAATCAGCCAACAAGTTAAATAATAAATATATTATTTTAAGAGCTGTACCAAGACTATTATTATATATTATTATTATTATTAAGATTATTATAAAGCCTATATTACATTATTTGCTGCATAATCCTTTGGTCTCTTAAGAGACAAGGGTAAAACAGCATAACATAGTGCTGCATATGATTAAATGCACCATACTACCCCTATCAATGCAATCAAATTAAAGTTAAAAATGACTATTCGGCATGCAAAATAAAGAGAACGTGAAATAAGATAAGCTAGAAAAATAAAATGAATGATGACAACAACAAAAAAAAACATTTCAAATGCTAGATTTATATAGGCCTAGGTCATTTATAAAAGCTGTATTCCATTGTGGTTTAGGTTAGATTGATCTCCAATTACATATTCTATATTCAACTCCATTTCAAACTCACTGTAGGTAGGCTATACATGTGGAGTAATGTTGGCCTATAATTGTGTTCAAGCTTTGTATTTAGGGTTCGTATTTAATTTCGAAATGTTGGTTACACCATACATATGGCTGAACTGTCAGTATATCAGCAAAGAACATAGCCTACACACTCCAGTAGGATTGATATTGGCCGAAACATTTCAATATTAGTAGTTGAAATCACCTCTACCAAGCGCTTTTGCACTTTACCCCTGGTGATATTTTGCCTACGCCTCCCATGTCGAGTTATTATAATACATAAAAGATTCTCTATGACATCCATGTACGGGCTCCAGCAACCCCGAGGACAGGAAGAGTCGCAACGTGGCAGAGGAAGTGAAGAGGTGACGAGCTTTCGTTGAGCCCCTTTGCGCTTTCAGAAAAGTCCTGGTGAAGTACCAAAACGTTTTCAAATACATCGAATATCTTCCCTTTCAAACACGTATTTGAACTATATGGCACAAAACCGAAAGTTAAGATAATAGCTGAAATGGACGTTTTTTAAAAGAATTACAGAGAAAACACACCTGTTGTTGCAAACCATGCTTCCTAGTTGAAGAGTTGTGCTTTCACATTCGAGTGGTTTATCTTCCTAAACATAGACGATCTAAGTAGATGGGGCTTCCACGTGCTGCCGCCTTGACCAATCAGAGGATTGCGGGGAACCGTTGGGGTTTGAATTGTTCTCTGAAAACTGCGGCAGATGACAGCAGCTTGTTGCGCTCGCAAACATCGCTAGTACGTTAGTGAGCTAAGTTAGGTTCTTCACATCGCCCGAAAACAACTTTCCGGACTACAGCTTTGACTTCTATCGACTGAAAATGTCGAAAAAACAGATTTACTATTCTGACAAGTATAACGATGAGGACTTCGAGTACAGGTATGATTAACGTGTTAACGTTTTTGGCATTTGCTAACGTTTTCAAAAGTCCTTTCTCTTGTGTTCGGTAACGCCAAATCATGGTAAAATTAGTTATGTAACTAAGCTGACTTTAGAAAGCTCAAAATCACGTTAACGTATCCTGACAACTTCTTTTGAAATGGCTATCTAGCCAATTTCGTAAAATACGGTAACTGAGTAACGTTGTGTAATTTAGATTAGCGTTACGTTAGCTAGCTAGCTAGCTAGCTAAGCCTCGAAAGTAACACTAGCTATCGCTAGCTAACGAAACCAAAACGACTCCTGATCCACTTAGCTAGCTAGCTAGCTAACAGTAAACACTAGCTAGCTATGCTAACCGCTACGGTAACGTTAAGGTTAACGTTAATGGTGAAGTTAGCTAACGTTAAAATCTGTTTGGTTTGAACGATGTGGGAATAAGGCTAGCGTTACTTCAGCTGCTATGTACCTAAAAAAAAAAAAAAAAAAAAAACAACGTTAAATCCTAACTTTAATGTTACATTACCTAGTAACGTTATCGTAAATTGAGGACTCGAGCGTCAACGTTTTTACGTTAGCTAGCTATCCTTAAGATAATATTACACCTTTTATTGATCCCCAGCGGTTGTTGCAGCAGTAACGTTACAACAACACCATACATAAATAACGTTACAAATGCGTATAGAAAGTAACAAATAACTAATGTACATAAAATAGAATACAAACTGCTGTGTATTGTTTGTTTTTATATGTATTAAATGTGTAGGTAGGTGTGTATGCATGTGCGTTTATTGATATGTATTTATGTATTGTTGTGGGTGATTTGGACCTTGAGTCTGTAATAAAAGTTTTGATTATATTAAAGTTACCAAAAATTACCTTCATCCTTAAATCGACTTACTGCTTGACCATCCTTTTAAAATATTTTGTGTAGTTCTTGATTGTTTTATTTATCTTCCCATAGGCATGTGGTGCTTCCAAAGCAGCTGTCTAAACTGGTGCCTTCCTCCCACCTGATGACAGAAGATGAGTGGAGGGGACTGGGGGTGCAACAGAGCCAGGGCTGGATTCACTACATGATCCACAAACCAGGTGAGTTACAGTGGACTTAAAAATAGGTTCACGTTTTCAAGTTTTGTCTTGAAACAGTGCTCACAAGCCCACATGTATATTAAACCGGCTATTGCTTATTGCAACCATCTTTTCTGTCCATGCTGGTTGTGGAAAGATCTTTTCTTACTTGGTGTCTACAGGAGATGAGGGACAAAATCCAATAAATTACTTTTTCTGTGCAAAAAAGTAATAATCGGCCAAAGCAAATATATGGTTTTAGCAGTCTAAATTAATCTAATCAAAAGGGTATTTAACGTTGGAATGGTATGTGTTACTATCACTTAACTACAGCTCTGCAAGGAAACACTGTAGGGAAATGCAAAGATGGGATTTTGTATTTAAAAGACTGTAAATTTGGAAAATACATTCTTGTTTTTGTCTAACTCTGAATGCTGAAGCTTCATTTTAGCTTTAGTTTAGCTGTTGAGTGCAGCATTGGATTTAGTCTTTTCTTACATTGTAGTTCGCCACAAAGGGATCTCTTCATGATCTGTAATGATTACAGTGAATAGGGCTGGGTATGGTTTAAAAAAAATGCAACCATTTGACATTCAAATTAAATAACAGCAGCCAATCAGAACGACTAGATATGTAACATTCAAACTATAATTATGTATTATCAAAAGGCCTGCTGCATGGTGTGAACCTCAGCACCTTTAGAAGATGACTATAATTTGAATGTCCTTTTTTGTTTGTGAAGTGACCTTGGGTGTCATGAAATGCGCTTTAAATAAAATTTATTATGCTTATTATTATTATTATTACAAACACTAACAGTAGCCAATCAGAAACAGCTAGCAATTTAACATTCAAATCTATTTTTCATTCAAATCTCTAAAATCGAATTGTTCCAACGGAAAACAAGCTGGCACTTATCAAAGGGTTAAAGCAGAAGGATTACACACACACACACAGAAAAGTATTTTGGTGATGACAAACGACTGGAAGAACGACACCTACTGCCGAATGGAAATAAGTTTACAACCTTTGAAAGTTAGTGAGAGCCGTTTTTTAGTGCTTAGAAAAGTCTTTCTTGCGAGTAAATAGCAGGAAAAAAATGTTTGGAGAAAACGCCCCCCCACATCGTGCTGTGTTTTGTGGAGGTGTGAGAGCCCCGTACAGTAAACAGAGACATCACTTCCTCTATCACTTCCATAAGAAAGTTTTAAAACTCCAAACACAAGCCCTGAATTGGCCAGGAGTTTATGGAACAGCTAAATGTTTGCCAAACAACAAAGCACAGTCAATATCTCTCGCACGTCTCTTTTCTTTCTCTCTTTCTCCGTGAAATGAAGCTCCATTCAGGTACAGTAGGAAACGTTTAATAAACCATCTGACAAAAAACTGTTACTGTGAAATATAAAGTCTACTTGTGATACATTGGGGGGGGGTTAAAGAATACATCAGGACATCGCGGCGATTGCTTTTTTTTTTCTTATCTCAACGCAGCTTCACGTAGTAGCTACAGAGCTCATTTAAGACAATGCTCTGATGTCCCGTTTCAATGAAGGCATCACGGAGCTGCGCCAAACAAAGCTGACAGAAGCAAAGAGAAGTTAGGATACCCGTCTCGTCCAGTCGCAGTGCTGTAAACTGGCAGCTTTTAATGTTGCTGACTACTTATTCTTTAGTAGTTTAAGTGTAAACATGTATTGTTATTGTGAATCTTTGGTTTAAACTAGCTTTCAAACAAACGCCCCCCTTTCCAAAATATTGCTTCCAACGCCCCATCATCTTCTGAACGCCCCCTAGGGGGGGCGGTACCGCCCCCGTTTAGAAACACTGTGTTAGACAGTGGAGGGGGTCTGGCTAGTCCACATAGCATTCTGTCATAGAAGAAAAACATGCTCTGGTTTATTGGCATTTCTTTAAACCGATCACAATCGTCACAGGCGTCGCTGAGCTCCGCACGGTGCCGCTGCAAAAATGGCCTCGGGAAGATACTTGTTTTGGTGGAACGTGTACATTCAAAAGTTAGTTGTGCGAGAGAAAACTCAGATTGGATACACAGTCTAGCTAGCTGTCTCAATTTACCCTGCAGAGATCTGAGGAGCTGTTAACCATAGCCCTCATAAATCCACCAGAGTTTAAAATTCAACACAAAGAAAGCGTTAGGAAACTGACATCGATGAAAAAGACATGCATCTGGCGGAATTTCCTGCCGCACTGGAGCAATCCCGGAAGTGGAACGTCGTGGATGTAGACTAGCTCTTGGTGGAAGCATGCTGCATGCTTATTGACTCACTGACGCTGTTGGGAATGAGATTGACTCATTAGGTTTTGAATGACAAGACATTTTTCGATAAGGAGGCAATTCGATCAGTGCCTAAATTGAATTTGGTATCCAGCCCTAACCGTGAACGGTAATTCTTGTTTTACAAGTAATGTACATTAGCATGTGGGTATTGTATCAAGGTAGTCATGAGAACAATCTCAACCTATCCTTAAATGGCTCCTAGCATGTGCCATTAGACTGCAATGAAAGTTATATGCACATGGAGCTGTGTGCATGAAGGTACACTGTATGGCGTAACCACTGTACTAGACTGTAATGAGTAGATGATACTGACAGATACTTGTTTTTTGCTTTACTCTCCAGAGCCACACATACTGCTTTTCAGAAGACCTCTCCCAAAGGATTAAAGGGGACCCATCTGTACAATGCCTGCTATCATCTTTGCTGATTTGTATTGTCTTTGAACCATACATCTCTCCTACATACATATCTACATATGTTCTGATGTATTGTGTAGAAAACCCTTAGTTGCATTGTGTTTTTTGTCTTTTCAAATTCCCTCAATTTTTTAGAGGTGATGAGAGGCAAACGGCTTGATTCCACTGTGAATGATAACCTTAAAAACAATATGAAGGTGAAAGAGTGCCTGACAATTGTACATTTTTAACACATTTTTTAAATGTCTTTTGATGCCATTTTGTTATGATTTTATTTACTGAGTATCGCACAGGCATAAGTTTTTCTGTATTTCTCTCTCTCTTCTTCTTTTTTTCCTCACTATTTTCCCAAAAGAGTTTTCTCTGTTTTCCTGTTCTTTAAATGTATGTTTGTGTTGTGTACATAATATTATTTCTAGATATTATAAATGTTGACACTGAGTCTTGGGTGATTCAACATGCCCCTTTTGTTGCTGAAAGAACAAAATTAAATGTACTTCACATATGTTTCCTCATGAATATATATATATATATATATATTTTTTTTTTTTTTTTTTCTACCAGATTACAGAATTATGTTTCTCATTTTTGGGAGTGTGATGATGGTGTTCAGTCAGAAACATTGACAACTAGTGGAGTAACAAATTCCGAGTGTCTAATGCCCAGGGAGTAGGTTGGTGCCCGGGCCTTGTGAACTGTCACTTTCTCTGGATTATAAGTTCCAGGACCAGGTTTCTCGGTGGCATCTCTTGGTAAGCCATGACGTCCCAGCATGGAAAACGCCGGCTGCCTGGGTAGATAAACACTTGGGTCCGTACTGTTGTACCTGCAAGGCCCTGGCGTCTTGGCCAAGTCCACAGATGGTCCCCCTCTGCTGTAACTACCTGACATTGTGTAGCTTGAGCTGGATTGCTTGTTTGGAACTTGAGGGCCCATGAGCGGAGGGAGACAGTACCTGTTGGGAGCAGGTACTGAGTCAACGCTCCGGTAGTGTGTCCGAGAGCCCATTGTGTAGGACGGAGGTCTGTGCTGGAGGTTGTATGGTGGGGTTTTCTCAGGGCTGTATGCACCTGGTCCAGGTGTCTGGAATAGCTCCTCTAGTGAACAGAAAACCGTTGAATAATATAAAGCATGAACTCAGCAACTTATGGTAGAGTGTCTACTTAAGCGGGGTTTAGATTTTCAGTTGTAACAGCTGGCTCTCTAGAGGTAATGCCAAAAACAAATGTTTTTGTACAAGGGTTCGTCCTTTCACAATAATGGAGAAGTTTAGTTTGGTCTTAGTTAAAAAAAAAAAAAAAAAGCAACATTACAACACAAAATGTGCACTCAAAATAGTTATTGAAGAGGAACTTACTCTGTGCTTTCACTCTGCCCAACATTGAGTACGCAGGTGTGCCATCCCTTCCAAAACGAGTGATTTTTGCATCAATGTGATACTGCGGCCCTGGACTTGAGTCTACACAATACACTGCAGCAAAAGGAAAATATTTATGATTAATTCTAAATAATATTAAATAATAAAATGTCAGTTTGGTTTGATGATGCAATGGTCCTAAAATAGACTGGCTACATAATTAGGAGGCGATGTCTCCCTCTACAGGCTCTAATTTGACATTGCACCAATTAAAATGTGTACACTGTGACTTCTTATGATGCATTTGAGGACATTAAATCGTTCTGAAAAGAAACATCAATAAATGTCATATAAATTGTTTATAAAATAGTACAATTGTAATGTTTTTGTGTGTTCTTGAGAAGAGTTATGGCTTTGAAATCAAAGTTCTGACCGAGATGGTATCAAAGCATTTAATTACACTATCAAATATTTCCTCTGCAGCTATGTAGCTATATGTTAATCTAAAAGTTAGAGAAAGAGATAAAGAACTCACTGGTATCACTCATCCTGCCATGGAAAGAATAGGCAGGGCTAGTTGGCTTGGTGAAGTCATGGCCCATAAATCCAATGGTGGGAGGAAGCCCATAGCGACCAGGACCTGGCCCTAGAGACGTGGGGAAATATCACAGCCTTTACACACACATATTCATTATATAAAATGTTTACCATGCACAAATGACACTGTTGTGCAGTAAAAGAGATTAAAAGTGGTAACAGTTTCTGTGTAAATCATAAGCAGCTGGGCTTCTTCTGCAACGTTGTGTGTTTATAGAAAAGCAAGGTTGGTATATTTCAGCACCAGCCAGTGGTGCAAGAATAATGCAATGCCCACACATTTGCAAAATGCCTGAATTTTACATAACTGTGACTACTTATTTGACCATCTGATAAACTCCCATATGAGAGGCAAGAAGGATCTGCACTAGACCCGCATCACCACGACTTATAATCAGCCCTAGAGCTGCATCTGATTGTTGTCTGTCCCGGTCACTGCGTCAGACAAACAGCCAGCGAGCAGGATGCAGAACACATCAAGACAACCCAGAGCAAAGTGTTACGGCACCATACATGTCTCGAGTGGCATGTGCGCAAGCAGAGTAAGTGGGAGCATTTTTTTTTTTTTTCACAGAAAAAGAGCAAGTCCTGGCAGGTCTGCACGCTGACAAATCCTCTGCTCAATTTTCCCTGCCTTTGAAATTATGAAATAACCAACTGGAGCATAGCTAATAATATGCATGCCTATACACAAGATGCATAGTTTTATACACCTTGATTTACATAATCACAGTAAAAAGTAGATGAACTTACCTTTTTCTCTTCCTGCTATCACTGGGTATCTTTTCTCCATTTGGCTCTTTGTAGAAGTGACGGATACTTCAGGAGTTCCTCAATGATATCAATACTGCAGAAACATTCATACAGCATGTCAATCATAACAAGAACCTGGCGAAAGACAATTCTAAAATCTAAACCTTAAAGGCAATGTTTTTTGGGGGGTTTTCTTTTGCACCTTACCACAGGTAATTCCCTCTTTCAGCCAGAATGGAGGCAGGCTGCATACTTGGAAATTCTGTCGTTAGAGGAGCACCTTGGTGGTCTTTCTTCAGATATCACAATATTGCTTCTCCAGGATCCAGCATCACCAATACCCTGGCTGACAGTGAGACCCAGAGTCCTGGATGATCTAGAATCAATCCCTAATTTCCTCTGAAACGATCAGGAAACCTGAGACATATAATACATATCAAAGTGTCAACAGCACACTGGATAGGGTTGTCTCTATCTGCCTGTTTGTCCCTTTGTCCACCTGTGGTGGCTCAGACAGATGAATGGCCCTTCCTCCACAGAGGTCGATGTATAGGTGCAGTCAGCTGCTACTTAGGAACAATGTCATCACTCCGATTCACTCGTGTAATGCTAGCTTCCCCCCCCTCCCCCCCCTGTAAACCATGAAACCAAGATCCCCCTCTCCCTCCTTTCACTCTTTCTGTGTGGAGACGCAATATCACTCTTCAGCCATGCATGCAGTTGCCACGGAGACTGCCGTGGATAGTTTGCTGCAGCCAGGTCCCCTGCACTGCTGGCTTATTGTCACTACAGGAACAAAAAATGTTTTCCATTTAGACTGGGGGGGGTAAATCTACTGCATCTGCTCAGAGTTTAGCATTTGTGAAGTTCCGTAACGTTTGCCTCCAATTTGACCTTAAACTATGAACTGTTGACAGTACCAGTTCTCCATATGCACCTCCTTACATTTATCAAAGTAGGAATGCAAAGAGAATTCCTATTTATTTCCCCGCTGTGAAACGGCATACTGTGTTTTCATCCCTCGACACAGCAGGGTCAGATGTTAAGCGCAGCATACCTGGAGCAGTTACAGGCCGAGAACCATCATTTGTCAGGCCAGCATACAACCCTCTGCTTTCTCATCTCTAACTTAAGGTCAAACCGATTACCCAGATGCGGTTTAACCCTCTTTGAACTCCTCCAATCCCAGTGATGATTTGTAGTTTGGAATTGACCGACGCCTTAAAAGGCCAGAGCACGAGGCCACAGTAACCGAGAGGGTCGACAAGTGACATGTGCAGAAAACAAACATTAAACATTAAACAGGCTTTTACTCTCTCCAAGCTACTGCTTTGGTAACCCAAATCTATTGTTAGCAGTTACACAAACACATAGTACAGTGCACATCCTAACCCTAGAGATTCATACAGGGTGAACACACCAGTACACACATGTGCATGCTTTTCTGTCTCTGACACAAAAGCATGCCAGGGGTCACAGAGTCAGTTATCAAAGCAGAGGGCCATCTGAAGCAGCAGGGTTGTAATACAGCTGACTGCTGACAGGAAATGATCTCCAGACTTAACTAGCCTTTCAAAGGAAATGGAGCAACACAGCTTTCATAAACTGCAGCTCCTCTGCTAGTGGAGCATATGCATGCACTGTGCTGCATCTGCAGAGATGGTATTGTTCTAAAAAGTCAAGGGATTTTTTTTCCTACAGTTATACAAAGTGTAATAGCACAAGCTTAAACAGAAGAGCATGGTAGCAAAGTGCAGGAGCTAATGACTTAAACCCACGTGACCATATTAATGACTGGACATATGAGCAAGTCCAGTGTCTGCCTGTTAACCACCACATCAAAACCTGAGAGTGTAAAAGGCAACAAAACCAAAAGCTTGGATTGTATACAATTTTATTCTCGTTTGTTTTAAAAAGCACACAATTTGATATGAGGAGGGGCTCAATTAATCAAATTTGGTCCATTTACAGAAATTTAAAACGTCATTCTTAATTTTTAAGTTGATTGCTTAACAAATCAAAATTTAACAAAAAAACAAAAATAGCTTATGAACTGTACAATCAAATCTTAAGGTAGGTAAGGTGAAAGGTGACTTGAGAGTAGATGATATTGGTGCCTTGGTACGACTGGTGTGTCCTGGTGGACCAGCTTGAGTCAGTCAGAGACCTTTGTTACATGTCAGTCCGCTTCTCCGTCTTTATGTTTCCTGTCAACCTCTACTGTGCTGTCTAATAAAGGCAAATGCCCATAGAAAACATTTGAGCTTATGTTTCCGTAAAGCATATGGTTAGCATATGTCTTTTTCCAGCAGGATACCAGCACAGGAATTTCATCAAACATTTCAATAATTGGGTTAAAGCTTGCTATGAAAGAAGAAGAAGAAAAAAAAAAAAGCCTTTGACACAACATATCTGTGTTTGAACACAAAGAACCACAAGGGCAGAAAGTTGACTGTATTGCCGGGCATTGACCAAAAAAATAAAATTAATATGATATGACCTCTAGCTACAAATAAATACCACAGATAGAAAATATAACAAAATATTTTGCTTAAAGTCAGGTGTAATTACAAACATAAATACTTGATTATTTCTTCTAGTGATTATAAAAGGCAGTACAGTGAATAACAAAGACGCTATGGTGCCTATTGGTGACCAGGAGTCTGGAGGAAGAAAAAAAAAAAATAGTCTGGAGGACACTACCTTAATAGCTGTGTCATACACTGTCACATCCAACCACACACACAAATGTATAAATGCATCCACACAGACTCCGTTCAAAATTATCACACACACACAACACACAGACACACACTCCAGACTCAATCATCTCTTCCTTCCAGACTGAACATGTCCCAAGTCTCTCTTCTCTTTCCATTCACTAGCATATTCACAAATAATGTACAATTTGGAGGTGGGTATGGCTTCGCTCTGTGAGCGTTTTCTGTGGACGACAAGAAAACAAGACAAACTTTCTTTAGGAGATCATCTCAGACCCTGTTAACACTTCTTTCACTGAATAGAAATATTTAATGTGTGACAAACCAATGAGTGACCAGTGACAAAATTTAATTTCTGCAAATAATTACCCATAAATGCTAAATCACAGTCTACTTCTGACGTAACGATTTAGCAATTTAAATGGGCACTGTAGCACCTGTGGCTGTAAATACCTAATAGAGCACCAAATGTGTATGCATCCGTGTCTGAAAGTAGTCCCCAACAAATGCACGATTTACTTCTGTTTGAGTGACGTTTGCTGCAGTGTCCAGCTTTTTAGTAACTAACTAGCAAAACATATTGTTTATGTGTAATCTGCTTTTAAAGATTTGCTTTTGTAAGAATGAATGAGCTTGGGGCTGGGTGCTACAGACAGGGTAGGGAACTCAGCAAGTACTAAGAGACAAATTGATGTATTGTTAGTTTTGGTCCTTTCACTGGATTTGATGACAGAAAGAAACATACAGAAATAGAATAACACCAGCATTATTCGTTAAGCTCTAAAATGTCTGAGATCCAGAAACCCAAAGTCTGGAGAAAAAACAAACAAAAAAACAATAATTGTTGGGAGCAGCTCCTACCATCGCTCAGGGGTGTTTTTTGTGTCCAGTGTGGGTATCTGGGTATCTGTTGGCAGGAGCACCTTTTGCTCTACATCCTCCCCACCTTCAGGAAGGTCAAAGTGGTCCCCTCCCTCTGCATCAGCAAGGAAAGGCTCCGAATCTGGGTCGTATTCATAGGAGTAGTAGGACACCTCTGCCATGGACCCTTGCTCCTCTTCACCTGGAGAGATCACGGGTGGGGTAGAAAAATGGAGACACAAAATGGTTGATGACAATATCTCATATACAAAGAAGAAGTACTTCATTTAGTTGCCAAATAGTAAATAACTGGTTGTAATGGAAACCTAAAAGGTACCCTGTGGAGTTTGTGACCCCTAGAAGCTTATGGAGCAATGTTGTTACATATGGGTCTCTGTGTTATCTGTTCTCGCGCATAAGAACGTCCATGCATGCGGGTGATCCGGTACAGATTCCTGCCATAGACTGTATATTAATATTAACAGTCTATGATTCCTGCCAATGGTTTTAGACTATTCCACTGATTTGCAAGCAACAGTAACGTGCAAAGAAACCTAGAACTCAAAGAATACACACAATGCGTTCTGGTGATTAAACACTAAATGTAAACATAATTTTTGTCTGTTTAAAAGAAAACTCCACAGGGCATCTTTTATATCCTGTACATGTGCAGCAGTACCCCAGAAAAGACAGTAGGGGTCCCTCCCTGCTTAAAATGTTGTGTTCTCACATAGCGCGCGCACACACACACACACACACACACACACACACACACACACACACACACACACACACACACACACACACACACACACACACACACACACACACAATACGTAAACGTTTGACTCAAAAATTTAAATTTAAAGTGATTAAAGTGCATGCACATGAAGGAAAATTTCATCTCAAATTAAGCCTGCAAGTCTGTGTATCTGTTATACTGTATGTTGTCCTCTGGTACAAGTTCACTAATAAGACAAGTCCGCACAGGGAAGCTAATTCCAGAGCTTCAGCTTCCTCCGCTGTTCCAGTGGAAACTGTCAGTTCCTTGGCATAGCCTGCCTTCACCTATTACACTCTCAGTGCACTTAGCGGGCATGTCGTCAACATTCTAATGGTTTACAATGACAGTGTTTTTACAGTACTTATTCAATCTAATCATCACAGGGTTATCATATTCTAGGTGTGTGTGTGTGCATGTTTGCCTGTGTGAGCATGCAATATGTGTACGTGCATATAGATATACTGTATATGTATGTGTGAGTGCATTCCTGTGGTGAGTGTGAAGCGTTCGCTTTTGTACTACAGAGACCTTCGACTGAGAGTAGCTCTGTGAGCTGCAGCTACCGGCTGGGAAACAAGTCAGCGCAGGCTGTGCCACATCACACTATGTCTTTCTTACACACACACACACACACACACACACACACACACACACACACACACACACACACACACACACACACACGTTTAGGTATGGGTAAAAAATAAATTTAAATTAAAATCGGAAACCGCTCACATACCACTACATGCAATCCACGCACACACAGCATGCACGTACAGTATGCACACTTCTGCAACTTGTGAATGACTGCAGTGCCTTTTTATGTTTTTTCTTGCCAAATGTAACACAGCTACATCCTCCCTCCACATGCAGCCAAACATCCTACCAGGAATTCTCTGGCTGCCTTTTCTGGAAGTGGCAGCTGATCTAAGCTCATGGCAGAGCAACAATCAAGCCTGCAGTGTGAAACCTATCCACCTATTTATGACACAGATTGCAGACATGATGTGGTAGCAGGGGAATGTGCTGCCACACACCTCACCTACGTATCTTCTTGCCTCTACTACTTCTTTTCATCCTTTCTCTCTTTCCACCCTGCTCTTTCCCCCCCCTTTCTTCTTTCATCTTGTCTCCCGCTCATCCCTCTTTGACTATCTCCCATTCCCACACACCCTTTCATCTCTTTGTCACTCTTTCTTCTTTCTGCCCTTGTTAACTAACTTTCATTCTCCACATTTAAAAACAATTAACTAAAAATGCTGTATGCAAACAACATATGACATGCCTGAAATCTCAAAGTAGTACTGCCTCTGCTGCTGGATGCAGATGGACAAGTAGAGAAAGGTGTGGTGAAGCTGAAGTTACCTGTGTGTACAGGCACCGAGGGCTGCGCAGTTTCCTGGTTTTCTATTGGTTGCCTGTCCTCCACCGTGGTCTCCACTGGAAACACACACACACACACAAACACACACACACACACACACACACACACACACACACACACACACACACACACACACACACACACACACACACACACACACGTTAGATTATTCACATTTATGTGGCTGCCTCTGCAACTAAAAAAAAACTAGTAATGAATTAAACACAGTTTCAGTGTTGCATAATCTAAATACTGCCCAGAAGCATTATCCACCCCACTGAGCAACACTTCTTGGCAAAACAATGATGCACACTCAGTCTCAACAGAGGCCTGCATTAAAATCTTTTCAAAAATAGCAGGGGCCAAACCATGACCAGAGGGACGGCGTATGGAAACAAATTGCATCTTATTCCTTTTCAAAACAGGGAAATGGTGGCATGACTCTCCCCCACACAACCATACACAAACAGACAAGGTCAGGGAGCTCTAAAGAAAAATATGATTCATTTGGTGATCTACAGCATGAACCACTTGGCACAAACCGAGGTCTTTTCCCAATCTGCTCCACAACATGAAGGCTCCTTTGTTGTTGGGCTGTGCGTCGGAAAGGAATGTGACAAGGATTTCAAAGGGCTGGACAAAAGCACTCTGTCATTTGGAGAGAGCCCTGTAATACAGCAGAGAGTGAAAGAGGGGTGGGGGTGGGGGGTGGAGGGGGGGGGAGCTCAACGGGGAGCTCTCCTCAGAAAACTCATCCAGTAATCAGCTCAACACCTGAACAGCTGTTTCTACAGCTCAGATCATGGCACACACAGATGAGCATAGACGCACTCGCACGTGCGTCTGAACAGACATGCAGATGCGTGCACAATGGACATGAGTACTACCACACACACGCACACGCACGCACACACGCACTGAGTTACAGCTAAGCCAACTGACTGTATCTGATTAAATACACAAGCTCACAAGAGGTACTGAGGACACATACATATTTCCTCTGAAGGAAAAGTTTGGCTGTCAATGTCTGTGAGTTACAGCCCCCCTACTGTATAAATGAACACTATTGGCGCTTTTCCATTACATGGTACCTGCTCGACTCGCCTCTACTCGCCTTTTTTGGTTTTCCATTACAAAAAAAAAGTACCTGGTACCTGCCAACAGGTACTTTTTTTAGTACCACCTCAGTCGAGGTTCCAAGCGAGCTGAGGCGATACCAAAAGGTGACGTGAAAGCGACAGAGGGGGGTGTCCTGAACAAACCTGCCATTTTTAAATTGTTTAGCCAGCTGTGGTTTTTATGTTTTCTGCCTCCAGCTTCATTTGAAACAAAATTTGGCAACAACAACACACCTTCGACGTTCTGTGTGTGTGTCACGTTAGGTCACGGCAGTTTACTGCGGCGCCGTTGTGATGACCAGCCACGCTGAGGCGGTACTAAAATCTGCAATGGAAAACGGACACAGTGCGTTGAGTCGAGGCGAGTAGAGTCATATGTAGTTGATACTTGCTGCTCGAGGATGTGATAAGCAGGAGTATGTGAACGTGGCTGTTTCAAATTAAGTGAAATGTAATCCAAGTATTATTTTCTTCCGCGTCTAGTAGCATTTTTGTTTCACTTCATTTATTCGGCCCGACGTTGTGTTCATGTACGCCAATTTCTTGTTTTGCCGTAACTAATCACTAGCTGCTGCAGTGGATGCTAGGAGCATTTAACGTTTTTCGCATTGATCAAATAAATCTGATATTTATATTTAAGAGTTGTTTCTGTACTTTACACAAATGTAGCTAAGAAGTTAGCTAACTATGTAAGAAGATGACGCCCACTTCTTAATCCTGCCTAATAAGTTCTGTTTGGTTGATTGTTTCTCCAACCAGCAGACCTGTTTAAATCACTGAACAGATCTGAGATGTGGGTGGAGATTCAGAGGTCTTGAACCAGGTTATAGTAGTGCAAGCAGCAGCGTGAGTGAATGATGGAGCCTGACTAGTTGTAAGGTCAAAGTCCAGGAGAGGCCAGGTGATGGTGGTGCGATGCGAGAGTTCCTACCGTGAGGACACTGGGACAGCGGAACCTGCTTGATGCGTGTCCCGTTTCGACAGGCAAACACTTCCATCTGACACTGGTTCTGGTACAGTTGGCCGTCTGACCCACAAACTGGCTCCCCGTCGTAACCACAGTCCCTGTAGCAAGTGCAGCGTTCAAACTGCTCCTCCTCCAGACAGCCAAACACATTGTTGCACTGGTTCGCCTGCACAAAACCTGCCGTAAAAAAAAAAAAAAAAAGTGTTTTAAAGAGACTGACGTAAGTGCGGTGTCTGTGAATCATTAGGAGCGTATTATGAGTCTCACCTATCCACTGGTTGGTTGAACTTTCCACCTCGTTGCAAGTGGGTCCATCACACAGCTCCCGTGCTAGCGGACTGCTCTCGCTAACGTTGTAGAACCGGGTGGCCTCAAAGGCTGCATGACAAGCACAGACCCACACCAGCACGTTCACACATCCACACACACAAAAACAATGATGACGCTCACCATAACTGGGTCTTAAACTAAAAAAATAAAGTCCAATTTTCACCAAAACAAAAGAAGCCATGGGGAATAATGGTAAATCATGGCGAGTTAGACAGGTTTCTTGCTCTGTAACTCTTTAAAGAGCAGTACTTAAAATATTCATCAGAGGCACACCTGGTTCGTAGTAGTCATAGATCTTGACCGAAACAGGTGCTGTCTTGCCCACAATGTATTCCCGGACAGCTTGAAAGGCCACACATGTCATACACTGGCTGGGGATCTAAGAAGGGGTGACAAACAAACACAGAAGAAATATTTACAAAAACACCCAGAAACATGTACAAATGTAGAGCAATGCAAATAATAATAATGCATTTTATATATATATATATTGCTTTTTACAATACTCAAAGACACTTCAACGTATACACTAAAATACATGCACATTAATCAAACATTAAAAGCAGTTCTAAAAAGGCGAGTTTGAGTGACAATAATACAAAATATGCACTATATTATATATAAACTTTTACACACACACACACACACCTCTATCTACCATCTCCACACAGATACAGTGGTCCCTGAAATGAGCCCTGATGGACACATCGTGGACGAATAAGGATTAAACTCACCTCATCAAAGTAGAACAACACCTTTCTCCCATTCAGCTCATATCTCTTTAGACCCACGCGCTTGTCCATCAGAAGCTGTTAAGTAAGACACAAGAAAATCAAACTGCAAAAAAACACAATTCAACTGGACTCAAAGATTTTGACCTGGTTTAGTCCTACAATTTTGTAGGGTATGTGTGCATGTGTCTTTGTATGTCCGTGGTGAACAACTATAGTAAATACTTCGGTGATTCCACTCAGTTTCTAGCATTGTCCTGTGGAAACAGGTGCTATAAACCAGCTTCGTTAAGGCACCATGAATTCATAATAATATATTGAAAATGAACCAAACATATATCTCCCTTATGCATTATATCTATTGTGATAAAGTAAAAGTTATGGCTGATGCTGATGAAGAATGTAACTGATTAATAGTACAAAAGGCACATTCATGGACAAAGACCACATGGCTCGTAGTGAAGCCAGCTGGACATTTGATTCTAACATTAAGGGACAACTAGTAGTCATGGACATGGAAATGGGTATAACTAGTAATCAGCACCACAGCGGGCTGGACAGCTCCGTCTCGTGTTAACCAGGGTTAATTATTCACTCAAATATAACATGTTAAACATGTAACAAAAACCCTGGATTGACTAAAGTAGTGTTTGAAAGTCACATAAGAAATCATGATGTTTTAAATGTTGCAAATAGGTGACAGGTGAGGTATTTCCCTTATAAAGAGCGCTTGTATAGGCCTAGTTTTGTACTAAACTAAATGTAAGACTGAACTTACTGACTTTACTGAACTGAAGACGGTGAGAATCAGTGTGTTCAACAAGGCCTGTCTTAGTTCAACAAGGCTAGCTTTTCTCTGGGGTTGCCTATCAGTGCTTAGAGAGATTCTGGTATTTCACAAACCTTGTGCACAAATGTATAATTGGGTCAGACGTGCATGTATGACCACATCTAGTAAATATGATTGTATGAATGAGTAATGGGGAAGCCGTTTATGGCAAATTTGAGTATGTTGAGCATGAGAGCCAGCAGGGATTTTTCATTCTGTCAAAGGTGGCAGCCTTGGGACGGCAAGAGTTTATGAGGTGCTCAGCCTGAGCTGGCGCCACCGACAAACACACACACACACACACACACACACACACACACACACACACACACACACACACACACACACACACACACACACACACACACACACACACGCATTGTTTGTCTATCTAGCAACTAAACATTGCCAATGAACTCCCATAGCTCAAAAGTTATATCCACAGTGGGTTCTGGGTCGTTAAACAAAGCTCATTATATTGGGTGATAAGAGGCCATGGCTGCAGTAGCTCCGAGTCAGTCACCGGACTAATCATTCATGACTACAGCTTCCATGAAAGCAACTAGACATGACTGTAGAAGCCTAGCTTGCCACCATAAATTGAGGAATGTAAGTGGCAGTCGGGCAGGCAGTAGTAAAACTCCAAGGGAGGCCAGCAGGGGTGTAAACTGAGCTTGTTAGCCACTACAACTCAGGTCAGCCTCAACTGACACACTCACAGGAGTATATGTGTGCGTTTAACATCTCCCCAGGTACCTAGAGAGGTGGCTCTTTTAGAGGTGGAAGCCTGCAGACTAAGGCCCTATAACTATCTAATGAGGGACAGGCTTCTGATGGGTGCCTGGGGAGCTGACCTGGATCCAGCCCTTAAAATTAATCATTGCTGTCTCTCACTCAGAGAACCATTCCTCAAATCACCCATCCATCCTACGTATGCTAGTCCTTTAATCTATTCCTCTGTTTATTACATATCTGTCTCTTCCCTCTGTTCTTTGTAAACTATACTATAAAGTCTGTACCTCACAAGGCCCAAAGAGGTGTGGGTGTGTGTGTGTGTGTGTGTGTGTGTGTGTTTGGACTTGTGGGCCAAGAGAGGCCCGATGGCCTCTGACCTGAGACATTGTAACTCTACTGGGTCTGAGCCAGCTGGTCTTTCTCTTATCATACCTTAAAAAAAAAAACACCATAAAAACTTAATGATCTTTCCCTTGCCTATGACACATATGAACACATGAAGACACTTTAGAGGGGCTGTCTCATTTAAAGGAAGTCTTCAGGAGCTGTTCTGTCCAACTTCTTACGACAATGGAGGTCAGGTAATCACTTGATTTCTTACTGCTTCAACAAATGTTTACGTAACACCACACATATCCAAAGTATATGTGTGTTTGTTTATGCAACTACAGTCAGGGATGTATCCTCTATGTATGTGTGTGTGTGTGTGTGTGTGTGTGTGTGTGTGTGTGTGTGTGTGTGTGTGTGTGTGTGTGTGTGTGTGTGTGTGTGTGTGTGTACACACGTGAGCCTGGGGTTTGCAAAAGGAGTCTGATGAATTCCATGGACACATCTGTCTCTCTTCCCACCTGTGGTTCAGTTTGGGCACATAACCTGACTACCTGCTCTGCCTGTCTGGCAATCTGTGAGCCACTATGACATTAGCCATTGGGTGTCTATAGGTTTAAGATGATGTGCAATCTCTAAACTTTTGGCAAAGTGTGCACACGCGTATTAATGTGATTACGTACCCTCTCTAGACTTTCGACATCTGCTCGGAAACCGGAAATCATGGGAACTTCTATGACAGCCATGTTGGACGATCCTGAATGGAGCCACCTGCACAGAGAGTCGGGGGCAGGATGAAAATGGAGGGTTTTAGAAGAAGAGCTGTGCATATGTGCGAGGCCAACTTCTTTAGTTCTATGTAGTGTGTGTGTGTGTGTGTGTTCTACCTGGCACAGACTTCTAAGAAGATGTGGAAGTCCATTTTGTCCTGGTGGGCAGCTGGGTCGTCATCATCGATGGGTGCCCGCCGCTTCCGATTAAGCTCAGAGCGGTTGTCAGCACGGCTGCGGGAGCGCGAGGAAGGATGACGGGAAGATGAGGAGGAGGAGGGGGGCTGCAGGTGTCGCTCCTGAAAAGGCTCTTTCAGGTCCACCTTGAGCTGGAAGGCTGGCTTGGATACTGGGTCAGGTAGGTTGTAAGACACATCAATCTACAGACACACAGAGAGCGGTAGGAGTGCAGTATTTAAGAAGAATATCCATTAAAATTAGACTTTAAATGCTCAGATAGAGCAGACTGACTGGATCGTAAGGAAAAAAGATGTCAAGGCCTTTTCCCCAGAGGATGAAGGGTACTAACCTAGCTGATTCCCTGACTTTTCCTCACCAGCAGCAGGTTTATGTTTTTGGCTTTTAGTGAAATGTCTTAATGATTGATTGCCATGAAATTTGGTACAGATAGTCACGGTGCCCAGTGGTGCCCAAAATATAGCCTCACCCATCACTATTATAACTGTAGATTCAGTCTCGTTAAGTTAATATTTCCCTTTGTGATTAGGACATTAGGTCTTGAGCTAGAACACTCAATTCTCGACCTTATTTTGGGTGCAGCTTTACTTTTTCATATGAGGATATGACCAATAACAAGCAGATGCCTTGAGCAGTCTAGATATAGAGACATACTGTGTGTCAAATCAGCTGATAATTTGTCATAATGTCTGCTTTCAAAACAGGTTTTCATTTGTTTGGCAAATGTTTGGTATGTGTTTGAGGCAGCTATTTGTGAAACAAAAACATTTTTGTATAAAGTATCAAAATTAATACGTTTTGGCATCATCAAATGCAAACAAACTACTTAAGAGTTCAAATATTTAAGACCTCTGGCCCTGAAAAGACGTCGGCAGCACTTTAAAGCATAAACCACAAATCATATTCACTGGACACAAGACATGCTTTCAGTAGACTACTATTTCAGCCTGAGGACAACTCACTGCTTTGACACTCTTTTTAATTTAACAGAAGATTATTATTCCCGGAACTGTACACATTCTGAATAAACCATTCAGTCTGCAAAGCTACTAAATAATAATCCTGAAGCACAAGACACAAACTCATCATATACAGTAGGTCTACAAACAAACACACAGGCAGGTCTCTTTGATTGCCCCGCTCTTGTATTTCATTAGAGCCCAGGTGCTGCTGGCCTGAGGGGCTGTCAGAGGGGTGTGTTGACGCACAGAGAGGTGTGGATGGAGGGAAAGTAGAGAGGTACAAAGAAAGAAAATGTGTGTGTGCGCGCGTGTGTGCGTGAGAAACCTGCCGAGTTGGAAGACGTTTCAGGCACTGTACAGCAGAGCACAACATACGCTGTCAAATTAAGTCATATCTCAAATTCAGGTTTCCTCAAACGGTTTTGGTAAACATCTTTTATCACTTGTTATTTTCCATTCATGCCTTGTTTGGTTTTAAAGCAAACAGACATTTAAGCATGGGCAATAAGAAGAAAGGACAGAATATCATCCAACAAAAAGAAGGATCGACTTCTGTTTATGAAAGAGGTTTTTGTTCATCTGTAACAAGGTAGGAAGTAAACAGCATCCTGTCCAGGGGACCACAGGAATCAACAGGAATAATCAACACAGTCCAAAACAACTGGCTAAACTCTAACAGATTACTCCAATTTAGAAGGGAGGAATTTGGGCATTATGGAACGACTGTACTGGCAGATTCTTGTTGTGAGCCGATGAAGCAAGCATTGCATTAAAGTTCCATTTTTGGCAATGTTCAAGACTGCAAATGTGTACAATACCTGCATGAGACAGCAGCCCTCTCCTTTAGCGCTGACAAAAAGGCCTGTGGGGATACTGGGAATCTGGAAAAGAGAGAGAGAGAGAGAGAGAAGAAAGAGAAACAAAGAGTCAGAGGGGGCAGGGAGAGGTGAATGAGTCATTTATCAAGTGAATGAATGCTGTAGGCTGCTGCTCTGCCACTAGTGGTTCCCTGGCTACTAACCAGCAGGCCTTAATTGCCCCCAATTAAGCTGACACCACTAATCACAGCAGAGGAACATGCCCAGCAGAGAGAATGCACTGCACTTTCACCTGAAACACACACACACACACACACACACACACACACACACACACACACACACACACACACACACACACACACACACACACACACACACACACACACACACACACACACACACACACACACACACACACACACACACACACACACACACACACAGCCCAGGCCAAGGTGGTGCGCGCCCACGCTGTCAAGCATGTAATGTGTGGGCAAACAAGCCAATACAAAAACAGTTATAAAATTAACAGACCAACAAGGTGCTTCGGGGAAATCCAGTCCAGTTAAGCCGGGTTTGGTTTGGCAGTGTGAAAAGGTCCTGGCTACTAAACAGCCGGACATAGAAACAGAGATTAATGTTTAATGCCAGAGTGTGGGCCCTGGTGTATAGTTGCTCATCAATCACTATAATAAAGAGGGAAACGTTTCTGCATTGCATTAAAGCGCTGGGGTTTCTCTTGAGGGAAATGCCACCTCTGAGGTGCTGGCAATCAGTAATGGAGTTTACGACTAATGTTGTTAAAGCGCCGTCAACCTGGACAAACAATCTAAAGGCAGCAGCATAGAAAATTGATAGTCGTGCCTCATCTGCACACAAAAACACTGAGGAGCATGCCTGCCTTAAAGGAATCATTTATATTATTCACTGTTTCCATGGATGTGGTTACCTTGGCACTCTGAAGGAGTTTCTGGTTGTCCCTGTTGAGTTCAAAGGTCTCCTGGAAGTCGAGGTTGGTGGAGGCCAGTGAGATTGTGAGGTTGACCCCTCCTACATAGGACAGGATGGCATACTCCGACAGAGCCTGCAGAGCTACACACGTGTCCTGCACAGGGGGTTTAAAGACATCTACTTTACACTTGAGTTTTGGGATCAATAAATTTGATTTTATCTTTAGTTGCAATAGCTAATTTTCAGTGGCATCGGTTTTACTAAAGGCATTTGTCATTTAAACACTGCTTGTGTTATTACTTTTCCATTTCTTTGGTTATTAATTCTATTTTCAGACTGCACATAGAACAACTGTTTAATTTTATTAGATCACAGTGTGATGCTGCAACAAGTGGCTGAACCGAAAGACAATAGAAGCCAAAGAAGCAAGGGCTACCTGTGTGGAGGAGAAGCCACCCAAGGCATTCCTCTGCTGGGAGAGCCATTTGACCACAGGCAGGGCAGAAGCCACATCCCCAAGGAGGGTGTAGGTCAGAAGACCGTAGGCTGTCATCTCCACCTCTGCTGACACCACTGGGAACAAACGAGAGACTCTTATTTGAGTTATGCATTTTATTTTAGGGAATCGGACAATGTCAGATCATGTAATTCACAGTCCTGCACTGCCTCCTACTATATTTCCAATAGGAAGCTAATACTGAATTAAATATAGTTATACAAGTATACCTGACTGAGAGAGGCCATCACTGAAGCCCATGAAAGTGTCCTCATCTGTCATAGTGCTGCCAGTCAGACTCCAGTGGGTGAGTCCGTCTACAAAGACAAACAAAGTGAGAGCGCAGGGAGGGCATCCTGTATCATGTGACTCACTGTATCAATATCCTTAATGTCTGAATCTTTCAGCAACTATGCAACCAAGCCCTGTGCCTTCATTGTATGTGGGGAATAAAATTATTGTGATAAAGGAAAAACATTTTTGTGTTCCGCTAAACCCTGTCAAATCTGCCAAAACGTGCAGAAAGTTCTGGTCAAGAGGAAGAAAGGGAAATGGCCAAAGGAAACCAACAGTGTGATAAGAAACAGAGGGGGTAGGGAGGAGTGGATTGAACTGCTGCTGAGCACTACAGCCGCGTCGTTTCTTCCACTCAAACTGCAGCAGCCTCAGTGCAGGAGGCTTCAACTGTAAACATGTAATAGTTTCGTGCCGTTGTAAAGAGATAAGCCATATAGTTCTACATTTCAATCTATTCTCACTGTGATTTTTTTTTTTATTATGGTGCATTAGTCTTGTTGTTACCGAACCCTTTCGTTCAACATCTGGTCTTTGCTTGTCACCTAGTAATACATCTGTTGTGCTGGTTGCTGAGCTCTGTTGCTGACTGTGTTTCTCACAGTGATGAGTGTGGCAGTACCTTGTGTGATGGCCATGTGGTTGAGGCGGCGCAGGGCCAGCGGGGCGTAAGCGCTGCGTAGCAAAGCCAAGGCGTACGCAGACAGGGCCGTGGTGTATGGGTCATCCGCAGAATAGGTGTTGCTCTCGAGGAAATCCTTGGCTTTGGCGACTGCCACCTTCTCTTCCTGGGCCAGACAGGACAAACACAAATGAACACGTGTCAATAGTTTAAAAGACATGGCAGACTTCTTAACAGTGGAACTAATGTTTGAATTTTCTGAATTTAGTCTAACCAGTGGCATATTTGCAAGCAAATCTTTTCTCCAACTGGTGATGACCTGCTGTTGACAGCTGTACATGTGTCAGTCAAAATGTTGATGTTTTTTTTCTCACACACACACACACACACACACACACACACACACACACACACACACACACACACACACACACACAGTAGTTTGGAGGCTGCCCTGTCCAAAATCACAACCGCCTCCTCTACTCAGTTGCAGTTATTGAATAAAGATTCATTTTAGCTATTACAAAGTTGAGAGTTGACTTTCATCTCATGCAGATGTGACCATCCCTCTCATCCCTGAGATGATAGGCCTCCAGAGCCACTCACTGTAATTGCAGCAGTCATCTTTTAATTAAGTGAAATTGGAAAGGGGTTGAAGGTTCTGCTTTGATGTGGAGGATACCTTTTCAGTTTTTATCAGTTGTAAAAGGACAGACTCTCAGAAAAGGCCCTTTGGGAGAGATAGCAGAGGAATGGGGGAGAGACAGATGGATGGAGGGGAGCCAGGGAGAGGACATGCTAAATAAAGAGTCAACTATGTGGACAAATGGAGAGCAAAGGCAAAAATAATCTGAGGTTTAGAGGACTTCATATTGCCAGAGTACGCAAAACAAGCTGAGGAGGATTTCACCAGAATTGCGTGTAACTCTTCCTTTTGATGAGTGATTGTTGATTTTAAAGAAGGCCTGAGGGCTGAAATGTCATCTAAATTAAATAGAGAAATGCATATGGAGCTAGAGTGTGCAACACCTTTTTCTTACTTTCAAGTCTCGTTCCAGTGATCAGCACCTCACTGCACCCCTTGGTGTATGTTACTTTTCTATATGTTATGTAACTCTTTCTTTTCCCATGTCTTTAAGTGATTGAACAGCACACATGCTGCCAATGTTAGATGACCATAAGTGAGAGAGTCAAGAAAAATCAAGCCAAAAACAGAGAGAAAAGAATGGAGACAGGGAGGAATGCAATTAGTTGTCTTTCACGGAACTTAATTGTCTCTGCACGTCAGCCTGAATCTTTTGATGTAGTCCAAAACATGATTGGATATTAGATTAGCAGCACTGGGGCATAACAAATATGAGAAGGCTGACTGCCAGAACATCCATCTTCACAACTATCAGGAATGCAGCGATTTGTCCACACACGACCTGTACTTCACAGCAGGTTGGTAGGATGGGCTACAAGAGTGAGTGGTTTAAGTGGGACTGATTAAAATACTTGCTCCTTTTAACCCACTGACATAAATACATTTTTACACCACTGCATCTGCTGTAGGTGACAGATCAGGCAAAGTGGACTTTTTTTCTTTTTTTACTGGGCTTGTTAAAGTACCGTCACATTAAACACTGTTTAGCTCAACACTGAGCAGCACCCACTGCTCAGTGGAGTGGCACAGACTGCAGTCAAAATGCTATTTTGTTGGGCTGCTTACCTCTGTGGTTATCCCTGTCTCCAAGAGAGCTGCTACCACATAAGCTGTAAGTGAGATCTTCCCATGGATCCCTCCCTGCGGACAAAAGCACCCATTAGCTTTTAGTTAATTGCACGTCGTACAGACCTCCATCTCGTAAAACTCAGACGTCTGAAGAATATTTCATCCAATAATTCCTTCCATTAAATCGTGTACATTCTGGTGCAGCTATGGGGTTTTAAAATGCCCCGTGCTGTTCCTGCTTTTAACACCACCGCCACCCCCAGCCAGACACAAGCCTACCTGCAGGTCTTTGTTGAGGATGCGTCCCATAGCGGGGAAGGAGCCATCATCCCGCTGATGTTTGATGAGCCAGGACTTAGCTGCACGAAGCTCCTCGGGGTCAATAAAGATGAAACCCCGAGACTGAGCAAAGGACTTCAGCACAAATGCTGTCAACCTAGAGAAAGAAGAGACGGAGGTGGAGGGGTTAGACGGATAGAGATGGGTGAAAAAAAAAAAAAAACTATCAAGAATTTGATTGCAACCACTTTTTCAACAGAGTGATGAGTTTTCCAACCAGTCACACTCTTTCAATCCGTCAACAGGGGAGGAGGGGGGCTGATAGAGAAAACTGTAGATGGAGGGATGTTTTTGTTAAAGATAGGCAGAAAAAAAAGGACTGGTATGTATAGACAGATCTGTGGAAATGGAAAAAAGAAAGGAAGCAAGGAGGGTAGCAGATGGGTGCGGCGGGGTTTGATCACCACTACAGGATGCGGCAGCTGCTCTCTTGAGATTGTGAAATCTCACACAGGCCAATCAAGTATGTTTCTGCATGTATGTTGAAGTTTCCCCAAAAGCATTCCGCAATTTATACAAACACAGATCACAGGGACGAAGGTTGTGTATCTGGCTGTCCTGATAGTGCAACTGGAAGTTTATGAGCCGTGGTCTTAGTGGGCCATGGTGGAGAAGGACCAGGGGGAACCACGGAGAAAGGCCAAGGTCAGCCCTGGGGAACACGGCTGAGCTAATAAACGCACAATCATCCAATAACAACAGACCTCCCGGTAGTGGTCGAAAGCTGCAGTCTTTGGCCAACAACTCCTCGGTGACAGCAAGACATTCCATTACAGCACCCTTGACCACAACTGACTTATAGGATAAGGCAAGCTGCTTGCCGTAAAATGAAAGAAAAACAAGATGGAAAGGAACAAACAAACAGGTCATGCTCTATTTTCTGGTATTGTTCACAGCCCAATCCAAGAAAGAGCACCAGGGGAGAGGAGTAGGAAAAAAAGAACTTTGCTCTCATAAAGCAAAACACTAAATCTTCCCTGGCTGGAACCTGGATGTTATTCCTCCCCGGAGAAAAAACTAGCCTGTTGGAATTTTTATAATGTTAAGTAATATTGTGTCACTGGCTTTAAATGTCAGGCCCCAGGGAAAGGTACTGGAGAGTGTAAATATGATTTAGTTTGGGAAAGGAAGGAAGCACTAGACATGCTCACTTCCACCACTCTGCACTTGGCTGGGGTTACCCTCTCCCAATTTCTCCCTCTTCCGTATTCTTTCTCCTGTTTTCCAACTTTTAAATTCCCTCTCTGAGCTACCCTTATCCAGCTCCATACTTCAAAAGGGTAGAACTGAAGGTCAAGAGGAGACAATAAATGGGAGTGCTCTATGAAAATGCCGAGGTCGACAAGCTTAAAGGGGTATGTTATGAGTTGGACTTGGAAGAGTGTTTCCCACTCTTGTTTAGGGGCTTTGCCATCAACTATTGAGACATTGCTGGTGTGTTGTTTTGGAAAGTATTCAGAGGTCTATTACTTTAACTCAGATTAAACTGGATTACCCCATTAGGGGTTCAGGTTAGGGGTAGCTGCCTTGAGGCCTTAGGTGCTTCTGCTGCTACTATTGCAACCAAACTGGGAAATGAAATCAAGACACTAGTAAAATGTCAGCAAATGTCTCATTAAATCTCTATTACCATTATTTTTTACTCTAAGGATTACTTTTGCTGTCTGTGAATGCTAGCTTTGATAGCCTACATGACTTTATATATATATATATATATATATATATATATATATATATATATATATATATATATATATATATATATATATATATATATATATATATATATATATATATATATATATATATATATATATATATATATATATATATATATATATATATATATATATATATATATATATATATATATATATATACATATATATATATATATATATATATATATATATATATATATATATATATATATATATATATATATATATATATATATATATATATATATATATATATATATATATATATATATATATATATATATATATATATATATATATATATATATATATATATATATATATATATATATATATATATATATATATATATATATATATATATATATATATATATATATATATATATATATATATATATATATATATATATATATATATATATATATATATATATATATATATATATATATATATATATATATATATATATATATATGTAGGGTTAATACTGCTGCTGATCTCAGTTATTTCAATCTCTGGTATTCAGCCCCCAACACCATGAACGCTGTCTTTAGGCAGACACAAATGCCATGCCAGCCTCAACATGTAGAGGCGAGGACTGAAACTGTCAAAGAAAAGGAGAAAAAAAACTGCCCCACTCTTCAAAATAATTACATAAGGAGAGAGGACACTTAACAAAACTTTGGTTAAAAGCCTTTTTTTTTGTTTAGCTGCAACTTCAGCTCTATTAGCTAAAACAGAAGAACATAATGGATACTTGAGGGCTTGCTTTATTAGAAGATTTTATTTTCCACTAGGTTTGTGAGAGAGTTGAGGAAGAAGCTATACAGTGAGAATGGGGGCTGGGATGTTGTATGTATTGTGATAATGGTAGAAGATGGAAACAAACATTTTATACCTCAAGGTTAAGGTTGAAATGAAGGTTCCGTTGAAAGGGCTAAGCTGGGGTCAGTGGTTAGGGAATGAATCTAGTCGATTAAGTCTTCACAAGTATGGCAATAAAAACCCCACACCCAACCACAATCTGTTGGTCTGCATTTCTGTATTTGCAAAACAGCATGTTGTTGTCTTTCACCTCACAATGGAAAGGAGCCAAGGGTTAAAAAAAAAAAAAAATACACTATCAGCCCCATCATTCCTCGCCAGTGTCTTCTTGCCTCAGAGTTACATAAAGTCAGCGAACTTTCAGCCCTCTCTGTGCAGTGTTAACAGCCTTGGCATCAGAGATAGCCAGTGCTGCACACTACACCATTACTACTGTCATTATGTTCAATCTTTTCATTAGATCCTGTCAATTTCCCCTCCGATACATTTTTTACAAGCTGGAATACATTAACACTGCATTACGAGTGCTTTTAAGCAGGCAGTAAATGCACTGCTCTACTCATGAACTCTGGAACTAAAACAAAAGCTGGGCTTGTTTTGGATGCAAACATGTTGTTGATGGATTCATAAAGTGCTTGATGCAGGTTTACTGAAGGTTCACCATCTAAATTGTGCCCACCACAACCCACACTTGTAGGCCTGGACGCCAAGGAAAACTCCAAACCGCAGCTTGTTACATCCTCATATCCTCTCACCCTCACAGTTGTCACGGGAAGAGTTCAAGGTTTCCATAGCAGTGTATGCAATGTTACCAATTACACCCAGGTAGTGAGTCATTAAGAGGCATGGCTCTGCTTACTATTTCCTTGGCCATGGTCAAAAAAAGGTAGAGAGACATTTGGTGAAGTGGCCCCAGACAACTCATAACAGTGTCTCCAATAGTGGCATTAAGAGCTCGTCTGCGGGGCCAAAGCAGCATGGGTCCGCTTAGTCTGCTCAGTGCCACGGATATGAACCCTGATTAACTGCAAATAAATCTTGACAGCTTTGCCTACCTCAGGGATCCAATTATGCAGTTTGTTTATGATTCTCTGTCGTTTATGTAACCTGCTGTTTCACAGCGCTAGCTCTATTAAACATCATAATACCCACCTCAGCTCATAAATCAACCAGAGGTATGCACATTGTGCGTGGGCCTCAAAATGCAAGCAGTGGAGCTTCCCATTAAGAGCATTGATTTTAGTTTTATAAATATCATGAGATGGTTCTGCCGGCCTGCCCGCCTCCAGGGAGTGTAAACCTGAAATAAACACTCAGAGGAAAAACTAACCAGTGATTTAAACATATCAACAGGAATAGATTAATTTGAGCACAGCGTACTGAGATGCTGATAAAAAAGTTAATTGCTTTGCCCAGCAACCTATGTCCCAGTTAAAGCTGAAAACTGTGGCTACAGCGAAGTATAGTTTGGCTGGTATGAGCTGAGTACATTTCAACAGCTACACCTACAATGACTTACCACATACTGCCAGAGGAATCCCTTTCTCCGAAGGCACTGTACGATCCATCCTGCCGTTTGTAGGTCAGTTGTCTCTGGTAGCCTGGATAACAATAAAGAATGGGTGAGGACTTTAAGCAAGGACAGTTCCTCTAAATTACGGAAAATTTACCAAACTTATTTACATACTTTTTCAGGTTATGCAGAGCCAATCAGCCTGTCAACTCCAACTGTTTCTTTATCAATAATTGCAGATGCTTTGTTAAAAAAGTATCGTACTACTAAGCATTTCATAGGATTCAACACCAGCCAATACCCTGCCTATCTTTAAAAAGGTTAAGTAGCGGTTCTTCTTTCATCATGTCATCTTTGAAGTTCAGGCAGGAAATGAGAAGCAAAGAGGTGAGGCTGAAGTCAGGGCTATATTTTACAAAGACCAAAAGCACAACTTCAGTATGTGGTATTTTCCTGACCTTGAAATGGTCTTTTGCCATTCATTTGGTATTTTTATGAAGTGCCCAAAAAAAAAAAAAAAAAAAAAAAATCCAACAACATGTGATTAATAAGTAAATCATAGTATGTTTGTTCCTCTACTTATACAACCCAGCAGTTGAATTTGATGCAAAACCTCTACACAGATCCTAAGGCTCTTCAACAATTTCTCCGAGTCACAACTCGTTTACATCCATCTGCAGGATGGCCTGTCTCTGATATAGTATGCTAGAAAAGGTCTAGCAAGGGTTACTAAAGGTGAGTGAGTCTTTGTGTGGAGGAAACGGAGGAGGTGGAGTAAAGATTGGTCTGGGTAACTCTGAGTAACAACATCCAGCCTCATGTTCCGATCCATGATCCAAAGTATTTCAGTGCCAGCCAGGCCAGGGCTCTTCTGTCCAGAAAATCCACAGTTCCACAAACAACATCTATTATCCAAGTTAAACTTCACTCCAATAGTTTCCAGAAAAGCCAACAATTAGAAAACATTCCTTCCGCTTAGCATTAGGTCACTTTGGATAAAGTCGGGTCAGAAGGGATTCGACTTGTTGACATTCACGGCAAACTCTGAGAGCTTAATTGACTTAATTAATTGTCAAAAATTGGATTACTGATTCAGATTTGTCCAAAAGTAGTAGTACAAGATAACGAGTTTTTATGAAGTAAGAGCTCCGGGTACTCCGGACACTCCGCTAGTAATACATATCTTTACATATTAAGCAGTTTGCTGGACATCTTTTCCAAACCAAATTACAGAGAGTATATAAGACAGATCAAAATGACAAGAAATCAATAGTAAAGTGTACAAAACTCAATATTTCCCTGACAACCACAGTACATGTAAAACGTCTTGAAATAAGTGAATAAATGAAAAGCCTTAGGATAAGAGGTACAGAGAGCAAAAGAGAGTTTTTTTCAAAGCTTAGTGAAGAGCTCATCTTTGACCCACTTGGATCAGTCTGCATTAAAAGTCTGGTCTGCAGGGCGCAACATGTTATAAAAACCAGGATGTGATTGGGTTGTAGTTTCTTTACCTTGCAGCAGGTAGTCAGTTGCTTCATTCTCAACCTCAGGGCTGAGCTGCCTGGTCTTCTGCAGGTATTTGAGAACAAAGACGTTGGGGGCAAAGTGGATCATGTTCTGCTCCCCACATCCAAAGGGCAGCCGCAACAGCTTGTCCAGGTTATTAAGAGTTGGCCCCATCACATCCCCTGATCCAGGTGCACACATATAACACGTGTAAGCTTTACTGAACTAAGCTGAGGCTTTACGGATGTAGTATAACGCAAGTAATAGATAAGTAAATGTTTCTTAGACACAGTAATATGTATATGCATGCACACATAAAAAAAAAAGTTTACCAATCATAAATGCCGTGGCCCTCTCAGATCCAGGCACCATGTTGTGCGGGACCCCCAGAGTGAAGGCCTCATTGTGGTTCTCATCAGAGTCTTCCTTCTTCCAGATCTTAAACTCCCCAACTGAGCCCCAGCCTGTTGAGAAGCCTATGTGACGGACCTGGATGGACAAACAAATGTTTTTTTAAATGATCTGTAAAGATAAACTCCTGCAACTTGTACATAAATGCCATGAAAGAGTCAAACCTGTCCAGGGAATTGGCCTGCCCACTGGAGGATCACTGATTCATTGGACGGATGTAAACCATGGCCCACCTGGAGAGAATGATGCAGAGTGGCTGAAGGCAAACACTTTAAATAGAATAGTACACAAATAGATAGTAAACAAGAAAACATGACAAATCCACGAATCCACTTCAGAAAGCAACTGGTTCTTTTTTTGGACTCCCTCATACTGAGCACTAATAATGTCCTTCTGCCAAGTGTTGCCAGTGTGATTCACTCACCTCCCACACACAAACACAAACATACAAACAGACCCATGTAGAGCACATTTCCTCTCTGGTACTAGAGTTTCATTGCATAATCACATTAAACCAAAGAGCATGCAAGGCCGAGCCCCACAGCTCATTCAACCCAAAATGCCCTCGTCCCCAAGACAACAAATTAAACCTATTGGGCTGTAATACGCAGGCTTTTATCTGCTGCCTTTGGTGAATGGTGCGAGGCTAATGCTGGGACTGGGGAGCAGTGTGCCAGCCAGAGAGTGCCATGCGAGTACCAGGCCATGGATCACTGAGTGTCCTCAGTGACATCAGCCCGTTAAGCGTGACCTTACAGGAAGGGATGCCAGTAAAAGTGGCGCCAGTCCTCCTAACACACAGACCCCATGGCCTGCTGAGTCTTTTTCACTCTCTTCTCTTTGTGTCAGAGCATCACTTCTGATCTGAACACAAATCTGTTGCACTTTTTGGTGCAGGATATTTCTACTTTCTAAGTGCTCATCTGTTCACCCACGCAACAGTTAATCAATTGTTGCCCAATCGATCACAGTAAACCGATTCATATATTTATCCAACTCCTGACTAACGTGAGCCTTAGTACTGGAGATGGAAGTTTATAACCAAAGCATTACACTTTTTCTTAATGTATCTTCTTTTACAGTTACTTTATCTCCTTACCTGTACCACACCTCCCTTCCAGCTGATCCAGAAGCTGCGGAACTCGTCCCAAGAGAGAATGCCTGGCGTGGCGGCACTGATCAGGGGCTCGCCCATCTTGCCCAAGGATATCCAAGATCGAGTGTTTTGCCTACCACCAAGTACGATCTCTAGCATCTCTGCACTGTCATGGGGGCTGGCAGAGAGGGCAAAATGGGCATCGTTGTGGGTCTTCACTGCCACTTGGAACTGGTTCATCTTGGCCGGCTTTTTCACATACTGATACTCATACTTGTTGGGGGTAGAAATGTGGATTCTCTCTGAGAATGGAAACATTAAATACACTTAGGTTTAGTAAAACTGACAGTATTGACATTTTGCATATATCATTTCAAGAAAATGATTAAAAATCATATATCATCAGGAAAATATATCCACACTGACCATTGGGACAGAAGAAGACACTGTAGGTGTATTCCCTGGGAAGGCCTTCTGGCTACAAGGAGAGTGAGGGGAAGAGAAAGAAAAGGAAAAGTGGGATAAATCAAGAACATAAAAAAGGGTCTGACAGATTATCTCAACACAGTTCTAACCTAATGTTGACTGACTACATAAAGCAAGTGTTCTCCATCAACTGACACTGATCGATATCAGTTCTCTTACCTCCACCTGGACAGTCCTGCGGACATAATCTAGGCCAATTGGGGTCCTTCTATCGTCCACGTTGTTGCTTGTTTTGCCTGTCTGGAATCCATCTGAACAGCAGCTTGGTTCACTGTAGGCAATAGCACGGGCTATCGCAGAAAACAGACAAAATTAGCGCTCCTTATTTCAATTATGTCACGGCACAGCGTCACCCCACTGGTTGTCTAGCATGTCTTTGGAGTGTCGCACCAAGCCGGTCGCTAGGTCCCTAATAAAACATGCCAAGTTGGTATTGCTCTCAAAAGCCACAAGGATTTCAGGTTTTACCGCCACGGAAGAAATATAGTTATTTGAGTTATTGTCCACATCTATATGCAGTATGTTTTATCAAATAAAATGCTAACAGTAGGGCTGGGAAACCATAGGGCCCTTTAAATTGGCCTGCCTAGAGTTGCTTGGTAGTTATGACACTTTAAATTGTTTATAATTATCATTACAAAGTACTTCTCAGAGTACTTGTGACTACTGGGCAATATTGTTTCGACCTTTGCCAATCTAGACATTGAGGCTCATCCTATATAAAGTACTTAATAGTCACTCTTCATGGGGGGATTTAATAATAAAATAGATATCATTACATTGTGGGCAAATTGTCAAGGGATTGGGAAAACTTAAAAAAGTGTTTGTGAAGTCAAAAAGTCACTAACACCTGGATATGGTCGTATCTCTAATGTCATTTGTGGACAACAGCATACGTTACACAGGACAAACATGTCTGTAAGAGGACTTCCAGTTCTCTTGCTGGGGAGCACATTGGAAATGTGGCCCTGTGCCAGTGGCGTCTCTTTGTGTGTGTGTACTGAGAGGGAAATACAAGGGGCCAGGGGACTAGCAGTGGGGCCATGGGGGGCCCATTGACCGCCAGTGACCTGCAAACTCATCAACATGCCACTGAGTGTCACAGCACAGCTCTGGTTGCTCCCCCACTGCTGGCCTGCTTTGTTCTCACATGCGTTCTGGAGGGGACTGTTTGTAACTGTGGGTGGGTAACCAGATCACACAAAGCTCAGCCCCTTGGCCAGCAGAGCTCTCTTAAGTCAAAGGCTTGCCTTTTTGTGAGGCATCACACTGAGGGCACTGACGTCCTAGTGAAAGGCTGCTATTTTTCCAAGTGCTGCGCCACTTAAGAATTCAAGTAACGCTATTTCCATGATACAGCACAATCTAATCTGTATTGTTTGTATTAACATCAAGACTCAGAAGCAGACCTTCAAAACAAAGTCTGAGCCTGCCTCCTTTCTGATCACGTGACAGGGATTGTTGGATATAAGAATAGTTGATCCTAAATTGTTGCAGTAATTTAACTCTACATAATCTATGTCTTTAAGTAAGTTTAAGTTGCTTTGTTTTTTTTATAGTAATACAACTGTTCATTTTATCTTTTATACTGACGAACAGTGAAAATGCAAGCCTGGAGAAAATGTACATGGAACAAGATGATGTTAAAAGCCTACCATCCTGCCTATAAGTATTTAAAACTAGAAGGGCATCTGGAGAGCGCAGACCTTCGCCAAGGCCAAATGCCCTATCTCACAATGTTAACAACATTGAAAAATAATTTGTGTATTTGCCCCTGTGAATCCGATTTTGCCCGCTTTAATGGGTTCTTCCTTGGCCCATGCTACACCCCTCCACCAAGTTTCATGAAAATCCGGCCAGTAGTCTTTGCGTTATTCTGCTGACAATCAAACAAACTGAAAACATTAAACCTCCTTGGCAGAGGTAATTATGGAATACAAAAGTTAATAGAGAAATCAGGAATCCGCATTCATCATCCATTGAGTTATTGTTAATAGTTTGATTTATTCTATGGTAACTGCTTTCTTCCATTTTTTTCCCCCATTAAAGTTTTTTTTTGGGGGGAATTTTTATTCATCTGAATCGACGGTCAAAAGCCAGAGAGTATCATATGCTGTGCAGATTGTAAAGATTGTGAAATATGCTATATAAATGAACTTGACTACCTGTGATGTTTGCTGACCCCAGTTCAGTAAAAGACAATACAATGGACGTAGGTGTAGCCTCCCCAGGAGCAACACACTTCTTCCTGGTAAGGTGGTGCTTTCCAGGATGGCCAACAAACTTTATGCCTTTCGGAACAGAGACTTTAACATGAACCTGTGAGAGGAGAGCAGAGAGGAGAGGAAGAGACAAATCAGAGGCAATTGATCTTCTCTGACAGGCTACAATTACATCATTTCTGCCGGCACGCCCCTCCCTCATATAGCGTGTTCTCCTCAAAGCTCCGAAAGCGAGGGAGAATTTTTAAATCACATTGTGAATTTTCCATGCTGACTGACTCATGCTTCTCAAGCTCCCTGAGGGATTGAGTTCCACTCATCGTCCAATTTTCACACAGGGCTCAGTAATGCAGAGGGATCTTTTAACTGTTCTTTATCCACACGCCACGAGTTGTAAATAACTGAGCAGAAAATATAGGAATCACATGTTGCTGGGTTGGACATCAAAGGAAGGGCTACTCTGGTTTGTATATTCACCTAACATGACATCAAGGCAGCACACGCACAGGCCATTTAACAGGCTCATCTGCAAGCATCATGATGTCATCTGTGTGGAGCGCAGGATGGACCCATTAAGGCCAAGACAGAGCTTAGAGGGCTATTCAAAGTGAGCGCTAAACATACTGGGCTGATCTCAGAATTTCACAGCACAACCTGTGCTTCCTTTGGCCACCACCTCCAGTCCCTCAGTACCCCTGGACCTACCTACATACAGTCCTTCCATAACAAGCCTTGCTTCGTTCATCACATTGTTTTCACATTCTGCTTAATGTAGACATAAAAAAAACAACATTTAAGGGCCATCACAATGGTTTGCATGTTTTAGCCCATCACCTATGAAGCACATCATGTGTTTTTAGGTTGGTTTCAAGCACCTGTAAAGTCTACTCAATGAACACTTCAAACACTGTTTCACTTTGTCTGAAACTGAGGATAGAGTGTGTGGTAAATTGTTCAGAGTGTAAACCCCACGAGTTTCTCATATTGGGCTGTGTAAAACAACTTTCCTACTTTGGAGACAGCTTCTGTTATCTACTCATGCCATTACACTGCAAAAATCAACTTGCTTAAGACATGTCTTTTTTTGCTGTTATTTCTTTGTTTAGCAGTTTAACCCTTTTTCTGACAACTTTGTTTGGTCAATTTCCCACGCCCTTTTTTTGTTGATGCTATCTCCCACTTTCCTTCCAGGAAGGGTGTAGACTTTCAGCGTGTCTTCTCTGAAACATATGAAGTCGCCATCGACTTCTTTTTCACTTGACAGTGAGGAGCTCGACCAGTAATGCACAAATAAAATCTTAATGCACAGGTTATCACACGTAAGTTATATTCAAGACTTTTGACGACCTTTTTAATACCACATAGAAGGCAATTTACTATCAGTTTGACCATCAACCCTGTCTAAGCATGAAAGTATGATGGTGTATGGCCTAGAATTATTTATTAGATTTTTTTTTATATGTATTATATTGTAGAATTTTCCAGCTGTACATAACAATAATTCCTAATGATATAATTAACCAAAGTAACGGGATCTGGACCCAAATAAGTGGAAGAAAATAGATGGTTGATGCACCCTGGGGTGCACTGAGGAAGGGCCAAGGGTGTCGCAAGATTTATCATATCATTATTAATTTACTGTGTGTTTTTGAATGTTTCACAACCTTAAAAAAATCTGTGACATTTACATTAAGTATGTTATGTGTATTTTCAAACATATCAAAACAGAGAAAAGCCCATGTCACCAAGGTTGGGTGGCTCGCAGTGCCATGACAAAAAAGTTCTTTGAAGGGGTAGCTTTTTTTTGGGACTTTTCAACACCTGCAGATACCCTAAAACCTATTTTTTTCAGATGGCAAACAGTTATGTAACTTGCACACTAAAGCATGACTATGGCAATTTATCATCTTCAGAAATAGTTTAAGATTAAGCGACTGCTGATGAGTCTTATATGCTGCACTGTGGAAGCCTAACTTGTTTCCTGTCCATTTGCCCTCTCATTCATCATCTTACCTCAGAGCAGGTTGGCAGGTAGTTGTAGACAGTGAGGGGAACTTTGGTCTGCTCCCCTCTGATTAAGCTGTAGGGCAACGTGAAGTCGACGAAGAAGGGCTTGAAAGTACGAAGCTCCACTCTCTTTGCTAAGCCCAGCCCCTTTTCCTCTGACAGGCCAATAGCTTCTGTCACCCATGTGGTGATGGAATCGGGCACATCCAATCGCAGCTCAGCTTCCCCAGTTTCAGAGCTGTGAAAGTGACACATGTTGGATGCAACTTGAGTGGCAAACTTAGTTGAAGAGTGACTTTAAAAGGTTTTTAGCATTCTTTCATGGTTTTATACAACACAAGCAATAAGAAAAAAGCAGACTACAAGGACAGGCTTGATGAATCACTGTAGATCACTTTTATGTTAACAACACCTGTGTCAAAACCAACACCTGCACCAATGTAACTACAGCAAACACTCTAAAATGGATATAGGTGTGAGGGACAGTCAGGTGTTGGCCCGATCTGTTTCTTTGGATGAAATGGACTGAGCTCATTATTGGCAACGCATATTTAATGTTGGTCTTGGCAAACTGTTGCAGGGCATAATAAACTTGAAAAACTCCTTGTACGCCCTTCCTTTTGATCAAATATGCCCAAAATCCACTTTAATAGACTTCTAAGGGGAAATCAGAGCATTAGACTTCACAGGAAATTAGGCAGCGCTGAAGTCCCATCCAAAGGAATTAAGCATATGGAAATCTATGGGCAGTTTATTTATATTGGTGGAAAATGAATGGAAGGAGCTGTTTAAAAAGTGACAGTCCGTTCCAAGATCGGCCAATTTAAATGAGGCACATTCACACCCAGAGGGGGAAACCACTGGAGGCTGCTGGAGTGATGGAACACCAGGCTAGACTAGTAATTTTCCTCTCCTCTCCCATTCCTCTCTTCTCACCTCCATCTCTTATCTTCCCAGCACCACTGTTTTACCCCAACTTCCCATCTTCTCTTCCACCTTTCCTTTTTTTTCCACCTATATTCAGTGCCTGAAATAGGCCGGTACTCACCAGTACTGAGTACCCTAACTTTTAATTGTTATTAACAGTATTATTAATAAGCTGATATGTATACCAAAATAGGCTATATACAGTGGGGGAAATAAGTATTTGACCCCTTGCTGATTTTGCAGGTTTGCCCACTTACAAAGAATGCAAAAATCTACAATTTTAATCACATGTACATTCTAACAGTGAAAGACAGAATCCCAAAGAAAATTCCAGAAAATCACATCATATGAATTTATTAAAATTGATAACCATCTGATGAGGAAAAACAAGTATTTGACCCCCTGGACAAACAGCAAGTATTCTGGCTCCTACAAGCCAGTTAGTCTTTCTTTAAGACACAGCCCCAATCCGAACCAATTATCTACATCAAATACACCTGCCTCACCTTGTTACCTGTATAAAAGACACCTGTCAACACCCAAACAACCAGCATCCAACATCACCAACATGGGCAAGACCAAAGAGCTTTCTACGGACATCAGGGACAAGATTGTTGATCTGCACAAGGCTGGGATGGGCTACAAGAGAATCGGAAAGCAACTTGGAGAGAAAAGATCAACTGTCGGTGCAGTTATCAGGAAATGGAAGAAGCACCACACCACCGCCAACCTCCCTCGGTCTGGGCCTCCACACAAGATCTTGCCTCGTGGGGTGTCCCTGATCATGCGAACGGTGAGGAATCATCCCAAAACCACAAGGGGGGAACTGATGAATCAACTGAAAGCAGCTGGGACCACAGTTACAAAAGAAACGGTTGGTAACACACTACGCCGTCATGGATTGAAATCCTGCAGCGCACGCAAGGTCCCCCTGCTCAAGAAGAAACATGTACAGGCCCGCATGAAGTTCGGCATTCACCACCTGGACGACTCAGAAGAGGCCTGGAAGAAGGTGATGTGGTCAGATGAGACCAAAATAGAACTTTTTGGCCTCAACTCAACTCGTCGTGTTTGGAGGGCAAAGAACACCGAGTACAACCCAAAGAACACCATCCCCACCGTCAAGCATGGTGGTGGCAACATCATGCTTTGGGGGTGCTTTTCAGCCAAGGGGACGGGACAACTCCATCGTATTGAGGGGAGGATGGACGGGGCCATGTATCGTGGAATTCTGGACCGACATCTCCTTCCCTCAGAGAGAGAGCTGAAGATGGGTCGAGGATGGGTGTTTCAGCACGACAACAACCCTAAGCACACCGCCAAAGCAACAAAAGAGTGGCTGAAGAAGAAGCACATCAAGGTTCTGGAGTGGCCTAGCCAGTCTCCAGACCTGAATCCGATTGAAAATCTTTGGAGGGAGCTTAAAATTCGAGTTGCCAGGCGACAACCTCGGAACCTGAATGATTTGGAGGCTGTCTGCAGGGAGGAGTGGGCCAACATCCCTGCCGAAATGTGCACAAACCTTGTCACCAACTATAAAAACCGTTTGACATCTGTGCTGGCCAATAATGGCTTTTCTACAAAATATTAACATGCTGTTTGTCCAGGGGGTCAAATACTTGTTTTTCCTCATCAGATGGTTATCAATTTTAAAAAATTCATATGATGTGATTGTGTGGAATTTTCTTTGGGATCCTGTCATTCACTGTTAGAATGTACATATGATTAAAATTGTAGATTTTTGCATTCTTTGTAAGTGGGCAAACCTGCAAAATCAGCAAGGGGTCAAATACTTATTTCCCCCACTGTATATCATGATTTATTGTGAAAAGCCAAGCAATTCTATGTAAAATCAGACATTCAGCACCTCCACATAGCCGAATGGAATTATCATAACCACATTTTCAGACGACGATTCGTCTGTCGACTATTCGGGGTCACCCCTACAAGATATACGTACTGTATGATTATAAATATATCCAAGACACACGCAACAGTCATGTCAACTGCTGAATTAGGGTACTGGCACCTTTTTTTCCTCTTCCTGTTTCTTTCTTTTGGTCTCCTGTCTGTTTCATCCCTACAGGGTTTTGTATGTTTTCTACACTCTTCTCTTCCCCACTCCATCTCTCTGCTCTTCTAAATGCTTTAGATTGTGACTAAATCCCATATAAGTATAGACAATCTGATGCACCTGATATTTCTAGCCTCAGGCATGTAACACACACACACACACACACACACACACACACACACACACACACACACACACACACACACATATATATTTATACAAAGATTTAAATACCTGACGTTGAGGCAGTGCCACACCCAAGTCTCTGGGAAAAATGTACGCCTACGCTTCTCTGCTCTGCAACCAAAACACAAGCTGACATCAATAAAAGGTTTCAGCTGCTCACAATAAAACAACACCATGATTGCATAAATTATATTGTTCTGGATTCTACACTGACATCAGTCAAGTAATGTCATGTGTTTAATGTTCATCACTAGAATGAGAAGTATTTGTGGCATTAAGGAATGCAGACCTAAAATATGGACAAACCAACAAAACTTTTCTTTTGTCATGTTTTTCTCTTTCTGGTCTATTACTCGTTTTGGAGACCTTAGGCATGACAAATACTGAAATGTTGACTAATGGTTACTAGAATATAGTTCTAGGAAGCATTAAGTAATTACTGCTCTCATGGGTTTGCTTTCAAATTGTTTCTAATTGTTAAAAGAGTATAATAAAAGAGTCATGCCTAAGCAACTGTGTGTGGTCTAGTCAAAGATCACAGTGGATTTTCATCAATAACTTGTTTTCTACCATCCGGCATTAAGGAGAGTGGAATAATAATAATAATAATAATAATAATAATAATAATAACAACAACTCACATACAGGGACCTTTAATGGTTAGAGAGACCATCCTAACAGAGAAATCTGAGAAAGCATGTGGGTTTCATCTATTAAATAGTCATTAGGTTTTATATGAGTTAAGAAAACTTTTGAAATAGGACAACACTTGTTGATGCCCAGAGACGACCTCTGACCTCTCTATAGCTTGTCCTTTACCTGGTTGTGGGTCGAGAGTGCATGGCAGCCACTAAGGTGGAGGTGTGCGGCTGGAAGGCAGGAACGGCCTCGTCGGTGTACATACTTCCACTTTGCCGGTGGTTTAAACTCACCATATCTGTCATCACAACCAGCCCTGTTTCCTGTGTTAAACATACAGAGAAATAAAAACACACAATGATTACTATTTCTTATACCTGTACCATCACTGTGGGCTCTTTAAACAATGTGTGTGTATGTTCTCACTGAGAAAGCGAAGCGTGCGTCCTTTGTGATGTCCCAGTGCCATGGGAACACAGAGGAGCGCCTGCGTCTCTTTAACGACAGCCCAGGCCACCAGAAGTGTCCGTCATCTTTAAGAATGCCGAAGGCATCGGAAACGTCAAATTCTGCTAGCTCTCTAAACACCTGCCCAGAGGAAACACATTCATTTCCTTGTTTTAAGAAAAACAACAGTTAAGACTTAATAAAAGATTAATTCACATTTTAAGGTGGACATCGTGATAGCAAAATACCACTAAACTTAGGACCGACCTTGTCTGGACTGAGCTGGAATTCGGGCTTTAATAGATAAAGGCTCTTATCCACAGTGGCCACACATACACAGGAGCCTTTTTCTCCCCGGACGTGCAGGGTCACGGGGTCCCCTGGCATGGACTCATTATTTGACAGAGAAACAGACACCTGCAAACCAACCAACACAATTCAACAGACGATAACCTTAACCATAACATTTCTATGGACCAGCATGCATTTACACAACAAGTTGTTTAGACGACAATATTGTGCATTCAACCTCAACCAATAGTTGGCAGCAGTGATGCAACTAACGATTTGTTTAGCTATTAATCTTTAATTAATTAATTGATTAATCTGCTGACACATTTTTAGTTCAGTCAATTCATTAAGCATTGGGTTTATAACAGTAAAAAATGCCAATTTTCAAAAACAAATCCTCACTTTTTTCTGATAAATAACATAAATGATAAATCAATTATTAAAGTTGTTGATTCCTTTTATGTTGATCTTCTAATTAATTAATTGATAAATGTGTCCGCACTAGTTGGCAGTGTTGCCTGATAGTTCTTTAGTAGTTCTTATTTTCTATATCATGTACAGTAGACAATCCTACACTGTTAAATAGTATGATGTGATGGGAAACATAAGGACAGAGAGTGGAAAACTACAGACTTTGAAAGAGGGAGGGATGGTGAGAGTCCGCCATGAACTTTCACACGTGAAAACTATTTTTCAGCAGCGCTCAGTCACAAATTAGATGCCCTCCTTTCACCACTCTGTAACCTGTCATCCTCTGTTGTCACAACCCCTCTCATCTCCTACGGCCTCTGTCTAATCATGCCCTCGCAACCCCCCTCCAACACACACACACACACACACACACACACACACACACACACACACACACACACACACACACACACACACACACACACACACACACACACACACACACACACACACACACACACACACACACACACACACACACACACACACACACACACACACACACACACACACACACACACGTAATGGCATACCAGGGAGCTGTAAATACTTCAGGGAGTTAACTCCACCTAATGCAGGCAGGAACTGGGGAGCTCTCCCAGGCCAACACAGCTGTTTGTTTACAGACATTACACTGTGGACAGAGCTGGTGCATGGATACTTGGACTCAGCTTCAAAATGTTTTCCCAGGTTTTTACTAAATATTACACAACAAAGCTATACTATTTTTATAATAACTAATTCCTATCGAACATCAATGTCTGGGCAAGGACCATCGCCCCAGTTACCATAGGTTTAATATGTTTGTATATGAATGTGTGTTAATACAGGTGAATAAATAGGCGAATAAAGGGTATTACAGATAAAAATGCTTTGCTCAGGAGAAATAAAAGTTTATAAAGAGAAAGATTTTTGTCTATTCATTCACATGTTGTGGTGAATAATGCCGATATAAATCATATATACTCGAATGCCCTCTGTGTGGAGTACCAATGGGCAGGAGAAAGCAGGGAATAAAGCCTTTTTCATGTACATTGAAGCCTTATGTTTCAATAATGCAAACCTGGTTCTCAAAGTTAGGCTGGATGGGGATTTGCAGACTGTCCGTGACACCTTCGCCATTTTCCCTCACATAGTAGACTAGCAGACGGCTGAGTGGTGCCATGCTGTGGCTAACAGGGAAACGCAGATACGACACGCAGCTGTCCATCTCGGCCTGGGAGGAGGAGGAGTCTGCAACACCTGGCAGAGGGACCGCAAAAAGGACACAGTCTTCATAAAGACTATCTGGTATTCTGACGTTTAAAGACATCGGTGATAAAGATGCTGGGTGCGTGATGCTTTAATAAAGTGCTGGCCTGCTAACTGCTACTACAATGAAACTACTAAAAAACACAACAGACTTCCTAACAAGTGTAAACCAATCTATTAAAATCCAAGGGATAAAAACGTACTTACCAGAGGCGGAGGGAGGCAGCTGGGTGGTGTGAATGTTTTTTTCAAATGTGACTGTTGCCCTTTTTCCTCGGTGCGAGGCAGTCAGGTTGGCTGGTTGTTGGCCTGATAGGATGATGTTCCCCCTGGATGCCACCTCGTAGTGTAGGGTGAAGTTACAGGGACAAGTGGATTTAAAAGCAACTTCTGCTTCTTGGCCGACCTATCGCACACATAAAGATTCAAATACATCATCATGTTACTGATGACACTGTAGGATTATGATGATAATGAGGTTTCAACCCAAAGCAACAACAATCCACGTTCAAAGGGGATTTAGACAGAAAAATGGCAACACGGACCTTGAGGGGGGCGCTGGGGCTCTGAATCTGGATGTGACACCTGCTGGGAGAGTACCAGCTACTGATAGACAGGTAGCTGGGCAGGTACTGGTCTCCAACTGTCTTGCCGTCGATGGAAGTCACCTTGGTCTATATCAAATGACAAATAAAAAAAAAGTTTTGCATAGTTTATGTCTATCTTGGTTTTCCCCTTGTGTGTAATTTGGTATGGCCAAGCCAGTATACAGTATATGTCCCCTTTTGTCTCATTCAGTTAGGTCGGTTTGTTTAGTTCATATCTTGTTTCGTTGTTGCTATTTTTGAGTAAAGTTATATTTTGTTGACCTCTTTCATGGGCCTAGATATTAAGTTCTTGGTTTATATTGTTTTGTATTTTTTGGGTGAATAAAAAACCCTCCGTTCTCCTCATTGCCTCACTGTTTGTTCCCTGACAGTTAGCTTCCCACTTCACCCTGTTTATATCACCTAACACTAGAAACTGCTGCTACTACAGCCACTGACCTCTAGCCAGACATACTGGGCAGCGGTAGGGATGGAGGGGATCTCAAAGGTGGCCTGGCCGTCTTTGGAGATCAGCTCGCTGGTGTAGACGTTGTCCTTGGGGGTCAGCTCTGCCTTGACACGAACCCTCACCCCATCAGCTGGGCTCCCATCAGGGTAGGTCACCTCAATCTAAAGGGAGAGAGTTAACAAAGCGTAGGTGGGAAAATACAAAAAGCAGACAACAGGATAGATATGAACCAATGCTGTTAGACCTGACAAACATTTTGCTGTCTCACCTTCCCTTTGTAAGGCAGACCAGGCTTGAACTGTTTGCGCGTGTCCTTGGAGTACTTGATGTCGATGAGTTGTTTATGGACGGGTGTTGAATCGTCAAATGTGGTTTGCCTGCTCCCATCTATGCTCGTCACTGACGCCCAAATGCTCACAGTGCCCCTGAAGTGGTCGGCTACATCCAAAGGCATCATTTCTTTGACACACAGGCTGAAGTTTGCAGAACCTTTGATCTAAGAAAAACAGAGGAGGAGTGATCTGGTGTTGTGAATGTGTGGAACATAATTCTAGTGGCAGGGTTTCAAATCACCCATAATAATAATTAATTACAATGTATGTATGATAATAATAGCATGAACAAAGTTCAGCCCAAACAAACAATTCAGACAACACAATCAGCCTTGAATTTGCTGTTAAATTCCTAAACAGGAGCATTAACACGCAGTATCAGGATACCTGTTGACCAGGGAATAAAAAAACTGACCTCCATGGTTTTAATCACAGGATGGCCCATCTCATCATGGTAGTAGCCCACGCCATTCACTGTCATATTCACTGTCAACTTCCCTGTCACTGGTTTCCCAAACGTATACCTGTACAACATTGACATGTCAGAGACCACTACATCTACAAGGCAGCCAAGGTCAGTGAATCAAGAAACAATTAAAAAGCATGATAAATGTATTAAAACAGAGTTACTACATGTACCGCCATTTCATGGACAGTGAGCCAAACAAAAGTCCCCCTCACAAAAGACAAGGGCCACTTTTGTTTGATATATTCTATGATGATGAATTTGAAGTGACTTACTTGGCCCTGACAGTAGCTTGCTCGCATGAGCTCAGATCACGGATGTAGGGCGGTGGATCAATCATCAATTCAAACTTGGGCATCACTGTGAGCAAGGTGACAAGAGTGTTACTTGTATTATGTCTTGTGGCTTTCTGCATAAAATAATGTCATTCTACAACAACACTCATTGCAGGAGTGTCTTCTTGTCTCTAAAGATGTCTATTATTTCTGAAACAATTAATGAATGAATTCAATTTAACGTTTAATTTGCTCCACAAACAAACAAAATACACTAAACATGGACTGTCAGCATATTACCACTAGAAATAGAAACACAAGAAAGAACTACTGGGGAATTTACTCTACAAAGTACTCTTGATAAACAATGTGATTTACTCTTGTACGTGCACGGTCTCACCATATTTCTGCACTTCAAACGACTTGTTATAGGTGTGGCCCTGCACCTCCACAAAGATAAACCACTCTCCAAACACAGGCTGGTCAGACAGAGGGAAACTCATGTTCACAACGCCTGTAGGACAGAGAACTCTAGTTAACACCTTCGATGCTTGTATGCTCGATAGTAGAGTAACCATATACATACATCCTGATACGACAGTACATTACAGTACAGCACAAAAATAGTAGAAAATCCATCACTTCAGTAAAAATATGACCTAGAGAAGCACTGCAATAAAATTTGAATCTATCAGCTGCACAATGATGGTGCAAATACATTACAGAAGAGGTGGCTCACCACAGCAGACAGATTTTAGACTTTTCCACTGGACCATCCTGGATCCTCTTGGATCCTGACAGATTAAATTAGACGTTCAGAAACCAGGGTTAAGATGACTCCTTACACATGTGTGTATGTTAGTTATTCATTTGCATATTGTCATTACACAGTGACAATTGTTGAGTCAGGTCTAACAGTCCTTGTACTGAACTTGACCCAGAGGCCTGGCTCCTGTCAGACCACTGTCAAAGTAGGTTTAAGGTAAGAGAGTAGAGAAAGAGAACATCCACGTGTTTGTCACTAGCTATAAGTCATGCACGGGCTTCCCGAAGCTTCTTATTTGCCCAAAAAACAACTCAAGATCTGGGAAGAGACAGAGACAATAAATGAACAAGGGAAGTAAGGATGAGAGAGGGAGACACAGTGTGTGTGTGGAGTTGTGTGTGTGTGGGGGGGACTGATAAAGACAAAACCAAGAGCCAACAAGAGAAGAGGTTTCTTTCATGTTGTTTATCCTTGTACTGTTCCAAAGAGCACCCTGTTATCTAGGTGAGCTGCCCTGACTTCTGCTCTGTAATCTTCGACCAGACTGGGAACTAAAATTGCCACTGTCCCCTGGGTGGTCTCGCCAGCCTCCACTCACCAAAACATACGCCTCAATCTGCAAAACAAAAAAAAAAAAAAAAAAAAGAGAAAGACAAGAGCAAAACATTATGAATTAAATACAACCTGTGAAGCCTAAAGAGGATCCTAAGCCTCTTCCCAACGCTTCTCCCCACTCGTTCCTTATCCAACAATCATCCATCTGTGAAAGTGAGTATTGCGCTGTACCAGCAGCAGAGCTTTATAGCTGCAAACATCAATAAACCGTCTGTCTGCATAGTTGCACAGTATATTTGGAGCCTTTGCTAACATTCCAAGAGGGGAAGGACTCTAGCTTGGCTCCTGTAAATAGGTAACTGTACATTTCTCTGCACTCCAGACCAGGTTTCTCCTCTTTAATTCCAGCAATTAGGGCTGGAAAAGTATGTTCATGCTAAATATGTTGTCATTCTATTGCCAAAGTCATATGGTAAAAAGGGGAATGTGTCAATTGTATAACGTAAACACCGATTTGGAAACAAAATTACCTTGTCATTTACTGGCCTCAGGTCGGGGGTGACAGTGTACACATTGATGAACACTAAAGGCAGAAAAAGAAACAATATTGTAAAATACAGCAGGTTTGCATGATTTTAAAATGAAAACCGTCATGCATAAGAATATTTACTAGTATTTCTGTACGGATCAATGAATGTGGCCCATCATGGACCAAGTTCAAAATTCTTGTTCCCTGACCAAATTAACTGTCTGAATTCATTTGATGGATTCAAATGCTATATCCCAATCAGAATACACCATAACACCTATCAGGATCACATAATCGCAGCACTTATTTTCATCTTTGTTCTTCAGTTTGAATCCAGCGTCAACATGACGGCATCTTTTGGCTGATTTTCTTAAACCAAATTTGACTCTCTGACAAAACCCTAAAAAAAAATGAGCCTTGGTTATCTGCATTTCTGTGCAGTGATTAACTACCAGGTGCACTATGAGGGAACCTTTATGTTTGGGTTTGTAGACGGGCTTGTCAGTCTGGACGAAGACAGCTGTGCCCTTGCTCTCCACTGTGACGGTGGTGTAGTTGTGGAAGATGTAGCCTCCCTCTGTGAGGTGACGGTTCCCCCACACCTTCAGATGGGCCTGGCCTCTTAGCCCCGAGGGAACCTGCACGCACGCGCACACACGCACACACGCACACACGCGCACACACGCGCACACACACACGCAAAAAGAGGATTTAACAAAAGAGTAAATTAGGTCAATTTGAAATGTTTACTCCAGGTAGCTGTACACAACTGACCTTGTTTTAACATTTAAAATACAATTTTTATAGAAGTAAAGCTACAGCATAACAAAAAAAATGTGAACACCAGAGGAAGATGCCAAGCTATAACACAGCACACTACACATGACTGTATTTCACGAGAATGAGGGTGGAGGTTACAGGGAGGGGGGGGGAGAGAGAGAGAGAGAGAGAGAGAGAGAGAGAGAGAGAGAGAGAGAGAGAGAGAGACAGACAGAGGGGAAGAATCAAGTTGTGTTTACTAGATTGATCTATTCCAGCCTTCGGGGGCGGCCGACCATACATGCACGTCAACAGCTGTTGCATATTATATTGAGGCTGTTACCTTATTCCCAATGAATGAGCAGAGACAGATGTTGCATTACAAATAATGTTAGTGTTGATTTGCATGTTGCCTGAGGAATGTGCACACAACGGACAAGGGGCTCTCACTACTGTGCAGCTGTCACTGCTAAACAGCGCCGTGCATTTTAAACATCTCTGGAAAGCAGCATGCATATTACTGTAGGCCACTGCTGAGGAAGACAAATGAGAACCAAGTTGAACAGACTCACCTTTAGTTTGATGGTGCCTTTGTCTAAAATGGAAACAACGAGATATTTTAATGTGGGATTTTCACATACTTGTATCACAGTTCATCTGTATAATACCATTAACATCCAGTGGTTATGAGAGCTACTAGACTGTGGTTGAGTTCGCCTGGAGGTGTTCACACTGGGTTAGCAGGAAATCCAGCTGCAGCCTGTCTCTATGCCACTCGAGGTATAGCAAGCACCATCTATTAATGGTGCTGTCAAACAAATCACACACTGTATACACTAAGTGACTGGTGGGATAGGCTGAACTGGTGCCTCCAATCGAAGATAATTAAAAGCATAGCTGGGCAGGAGCACACAGTGAGGGCAAAGGTCAATCGGGCTCACGTTGTGTGTGCTTTTCGAAATACGTCTATGTTTTTGCCTTAGCATGTCTGCTCTGTACATCCTTTAAATAAATCACACAAAGTAGGTGTCTCATAGCTCAACTTGTTAGTGCAAGTTTTCGCTCTAAAAGTGATGCATTGTGCCAGTGTAACCTTAGCGTTGTTCTCACCGAGCACTGAGCCGTGGCTGTGGGCGACCGTCTGTCCCTTCACTGTCAGCTGCACCTGGACGCGCGTTTCTGCTTTCGCGTTAAAGATGGTTACGCTCACGCTCTCCTCTACGCCTGCTCGAAACACCGAGGGCGCAGCGACCAAATAGCCCCTGTGAGAAGAGCAAGGGGAAGGTGATATGGAAGGAGAGCAGAGGACATGAGAGTACACAGAGGAGGAGAAAAAGTAGAAGTGGCAAAACAGAGGGAGAGGTGAGAGGTCAGAGAAAAAAAGAGACATGAGGAGGACAGAGCTGTATGCTGACAAATATGAATTGCACTTCTTATGATACCACGTACCACTGTAAGTGTATGTCATTGAGTTCTCTTGCAAGAAGTCAAACAGGTGAACTAAGCATAAATTCACATTTCTGTTGCCCGCTTCTCGCTTTCTCCCTGCGCACACACGTCCACATGCATAACAAAACACACATACAATTACAAACAGGGACATTCCACATGGATTTGTGCGAGATCAGGTTTAATTGCAATGTTTACCAGGGACACGGTACCTGTTGGCCAGAGAGCTTTCTGCTCTAGTGTTCTCTTTGGGTGGTCTGGCACCTCTGACAGAACCTTGGCGTGTGTTTTGAAAAATAATAACGACTGAGATTCCACACAGTCACTCTGACATTTAATTTAGGGAAGACGCCTGTCACTGAGGCCACAGAGCAAAGGTCATTCTTTGATGCTTATCAACAGTCTAAAGGAAGAAAAAAAAAAGCTCAATTTAAGTTTTATTTAGATGAATGAATATGCCATCTGGCGCTGAGGAACTATAGCTCTCAGGTAACACAGACATAATAATATTAAATTGTATTTGTCAAGCATTTTGTAGACCCTTTGCTCTTGTTAGTGTGGTCCTGTATAACTAAATTAGTAGTGTGGTCTGTTCAAGGTTATGTAAGGGCGTGTGGAGCAGTTGATAAAAGCATCCACCAAATGATGTGTTGCGTTTCAAAAAGTTACTTGATTTGAGAAAAGAGCCAATCCCAAATGAATGATGCCACCCACACATACCTGAAACAATATATACTGAATTCATCTCTGTGTTTGTTTCAGTCCTGACCATGTCACTCAAACTCTAATTTTGAAGGCAAATAGGCCAACTCACCCCCAGAAAACTTAGCTGAAGATCACACAAATTAGGAGTGAGCAAAGCCTCGAGTCCAAACCCAATTGCATGCCTGAGAGAAAGATCAGGTGTTTGGCATTACAGCACTACAGCATTACAGCCGGAGGCAACAGTTCCTGAGAGAGAGTCATGAGAAAATCCCCTGGAAAATAAGGCTTCTGGAGAAGGAAGATAATACGAGGAAATTGACTCTACGCGTTTGATCTACAGTGAGTTTAACCAGCTCTTGGATGAGCCCGGATCAGGTGGTGGAGACCATGCTTATTTCAATCACATGGCTCGATGTACTCAGTTCTCATTGTTTTTGCCCAACTTTTGTCCTCAGCTAAGAGCTGGTCAGTGCCTGAGAAGGATTTGTGTTCTCTCTTGTGGGTGAAGTCTTTAACAGCCAGTTCTTTTCAGTTCAGCCCAAATTTCACCCTCAGCTCAGCTGTATAATATGAGAAAGATTTAAGCTCTCTTTTGTGAATCAAGCCTGCATTTGTCAGTAAATGTTAATTCACTACATAGAGCTGAACTCAACCCCTCCCCCCTGGACTACCTTGGAAGAATTGTTTACAACTCTTTACCATTAACACAACTCTCAAGGTCAGGATTAAGCTCCCAAGCAGCTACCGCCTGACTGATGACACCAAAGAGACAAAAGTCTATTTGGCCTATTTTGCCTCTGGGTCTGGAGGGATAAATTGAATAAACCAGGCTTACTGCTACTACTTAAGTATTTGTCTTTATCTCAATTAGCATGAGAAACCGTCTCCGAAAAAATCAGCAGAGCAGACTACCTCGACATCACTGTGTGAATGCTCACTGGTCCAATATGAAAAACTGAGAAAAAAACATTAATGGCAAGGTGTTGTGATCGTAAAAAGACGTGAAATCCAATCTCACATTTTAGAACATTGATTTTGCAGGAAATATTACAAATCAATAAAAAAAGATGTTGGCAGCACATATTTTGATTCAAATGCTCAATGTTTCTGTGACCAAAATTTCTTTTTTATCCATTTTATTTAAAAACTTACAAGTTTTGTAAATTACAATTCCCAATTGAGAACATCGGGAATGCTTGTAGTGAGTTTCAAGCAAAGCACACACTTCAAAAGACAACACATGCAACACAGGCTACTTACGGTCTTTCTTGCGCATAACTTCTGCTCACGTTGCAGATGAACAAAGTCCATGCAAGACTCAACGCTGTCAAAGACCACCGCAACATGTTGGCCTCAGTAAACCCAGATTTGCTGGATATCGGCTCTCCCCTCTGAAGGAGTCTGGGATCTTCCAACTGTAATGAGAAGTTAAATGAAAATCTAACAGTCTGTGTCTACAGCTCTCTCAGTCGATCTATCCATTGAGGTTGGTTGGCATGGTAGCTGTGCAAAGCTTCGTCCGGAACCAAAGATCAACTTTTTGTAATCATCCCACTTCGCCAAATCCAGTTCCAAGCACGTTTTCTTTTTTTTTTTCTTCCTCTTAGAGCCCCGAGTACACGGACAGTCCTCTCCCATGTGCCTTCACCCGCCCCGGTTCCGTTCTCTCATATTTCAGCATTACAAATTGTAAAGCGTCCTCCCACTCCAGCGAGCAGAAATGTCACTGTAAATAAACGTTTGTAAAATCCGTGCAACTTTTGCTTCCCCGATTGTTGCCTGCTGATCTCTTTTAAATCGGTGGATCTTTTTTTTTTTTGGTTTCCCTGCTCCTGCAGCAGTGAGTCAGGAGGCGATCGGCGTCAGGCTGCGCTTCATTCACTTGAATAGCTCCTCTCACTCCTGTGCTGCGGGAGCATGACTACCCCCAGTGTACGCAGCGGCACGCAGCCTGCCGCCGTTTAAAACGATAAATGACCTGCACACTGCACATACTTCTGGTCCAGCTGACATCTCAGAAGATGAAGACCGGCTACAACTGGTTCGGTTCAGTTGACATCTCAAAAGATGAAGACCGGCTACAACTGGTTGGTTCCTTTTGCGTTGGAAAAGTTTGAAAAAAACAACACTAAGCAAAACACTTGTAGCATTTTAATCACTTCTTTTTGCACTTGCTTATATTTACTTCTCTCTCTCTCTAAAATTGGCTGTTAACGGACCGACAGTGTTTGTTGTCTCATCTGAGAAAGGGACTGGTAAAAGAAGACTCTTCATCCAGCTCCTTTCCGATCATGGATATGTAATGTTATCTAGCAAATAATTTATGGTTGGATTATAAAATGTGTGTTTCCATGAAAATGTGGAGTGAAGTAGGTTGATGCCCTCTATAGATATCTGCTGCCCTCAAGTGGTAAGAGAGCTTAGATGCCATTAAGTCTCTCCGAGTTCAAAGAATGACTAAAGGCATTTCTTTTAGGTAACAAAACATTTATTTAAATACTTCTGAGGTACTGCATTAATGAGAATAACACTGTTGCACAGTAGGTTTTCTGAAATGCTTAAAAAAAATAAAAAACATGGTATGAAATTAACATAACATTTAAACCGTAACATGACCAGTAACAATATTAAAGAAATTCACATCTTAATGCACCAAATGCATGATCAGGATTAAAAAGCACCTCTAGAACCAAAAAGGGAACCTTTCACTGCTGAACCATTATGTTGAACATGTGTCCTAGAAAGATGCCCCAAGGCTCAAATCCAATAAGCTAACAAGAGTAGAAAGATGAAACCACTGCAGAAGTGTTATTAAACTAGACTTTAAATCCCTGCCAGTAGCACTGGTCTCCCTGTGGAGGAAGAGGAGCACACCCTATGGGTACCAATCATTACTTGTATTACTGATTTACTCTTTATTTGTCAAACGCAACCGTGAATGATGTTCCCAACACTGAGATCTTTCTGTTTCTCTGCCACTATGTTGTGATACGTTTGACAATGCAGTTTCCCCTTCTCAGGCTCAGTGAAAGCAGCCTTGGAGAAAACCAATTGGTTGCCCTGATTAACATCCACTCCATACGCCCGACAGAGTCGGGCTGCGAGTGACGTGTCTAAGGACAAGAGCTGAGCCAGTCCGTCGAGAGGAAAGCGACAGTTGCGGCTGCAGTATCCGTGGCTGTATATGAGCAGCAGATCTCTTCGACACGTCACCAGGTGACGGTGCAGAGCGCAGCCCTGTATGAAGTTCAACCTCCGAGCCAATCGGAGCATACGCACGGGGTTTCGCTCCAGAAAAGCTCGGTTGATGGAAAGAGCGAGTGCGATGGCAGGAGAGCTGCGGAGCCGCTCCGAGAGCTCCATGATGTGCTGCGTGGCACGAGATGAACCTGGGGGAAGACAGGAAAAAAGAAAGCACGCATGAAGAAATTATCCTAATCATGTCGGAAGAACGCCTTTCAGGTGACCAGCTTTTAAAATGTCTTTCAAAAAGCAGGAGTTTTGAATCTGCTTCGAGCAGAAATCGCTACAGATAACATGCAGACTCAAGTATGCCTGCCGTTGAGTAGGACGTTTACAAAATCTCCTGACTGGGGTTACACTATGTTGCCAATGGTAACTTATTCAGGGTAGGACTGCTTAATAGACAAACTTTTTCCATCAGTCCTCTGCATCAATAGCCTGCTTATTTAGATGAGGTTTAAACATGGATGCAAATACACCAAAGCAAAAACTTGTACTAAAAAAAACAAAAAACAATGACCAACCCAAATTGTACAGCAGACCAAGAGCTTGGAACTCTTCCTGGTTGGGATGCGGCCCCGTTTCAGTTGCGTAGCAATCCAACAGCCAGCTCAGACTCTCCTGTAGGTGTGTGTCGTTAATGCGTGGGTCGTAGAGCCGCAGGGGCTCACCGCAAAGCCGATATGAGGCATAGATAAGGAAACGCACCGTCCGCTCTAAAATGGCCACACATTTCAACCCAGACACCCTCTGAATGATCATGTCCTGCTTCACGCCACGCAGCCGATCAAAGACAAAGCTGTACACCTGGAAGATAAGTTACATTTTCTTAATATATTTTGTGAAGAGTTTTATTTTTCTGTATTCATTATTGCAACTTCAACATTAAAAAGGTCCCATGACATGGTGCTCTTTGGATGCTTTTATATAGACCTTGGTGGTCCCGTAATACTGTATCTGAAGTCTCTTTCCCAAAATTCAGCCTTGGTGCAGAATTACAGCCACTAGAGCCAGTCCCACAATGAGCTTTCCTTAGGATGTGGCATATCTGTGTCTGTAGCTATTGAGGAGGAGAGAGGGGGGGCCTTGACCAACTGCCACTTTGCTCGTTTGAAAGCCATGTCTCTCTCTCTCATGGGTTGGCCAAATTCTCTGGGTGGGCAAAGCAGAGAAAGGGGAGGTAACCTTGCTCTTTATGACCTCATAAGGAGCAGATTCCAGATCGGCCCATCTGAGCTTTCATTTTCTCAAAAGAAGAGCAGGACTGGGGGAACTAATTAAAAAAAAAAAAAAAAGGTCATGCCATAGGACCTTTAAAGTGTTCTTACTGGGCTTGTAACAAATTAGCCATATTACAATCAAATTTACCAGCCTAGATCCTTAAATTCTAATACTTCACCTAAGTTTTTCTGCAAAAGATATTAACGTAAATTCTACGGCCACTGGTCGCTGAATAAATTCAGTCAGTCAGCTTGTAGGCATTGTTACATACGGCTTGTGCGATGTAAAAAAGCGTTACACTGTGTGTCCAAAAGCCAAATATTTACTCATTGCTATATGGTCATTTTGGGCCTTGTTGGTACTCTAAGAATAGGTTGCTGGACACGCATTTTGTTTTGAAGGATGCTTACATGAAGCTGTGCTGGTTAACTGTCAAGTGTGTGTATGATGCCAAAAGTTCCAATTATATATGTTAACAATTCCCTTTATATGTAATCGTTTTTCTTGACCAAGGTCTAATTGATGACAGTAAAAACAGAGACTGGGGAAACGCTACTTGCCTCAGTCCATGGGTGCAGGTGAGGGGACGCAGCAATGTCATCAATAAGGTAACACACAGTTTTCAGCAAAACAGCAGGTGGACGGAGGTCAGTGGGGTTTGTTGAGTCTTTTCCAGCTGCTGGTCTGGAATACTCTTTGACAGCCCGCAAGGGGTCTCCTCTGGGCCGTCGAACTCTTTCTGTGCCTGCCAAGATCTCAAAACGGTGAAGGCGGTTCTGCACCTCACGGTCCTGCAGCTCACGAGCAGGGCACATGGTCTGGCAGGTCCCCCTGGGCACGGCTTCTTTTCCATGCTGTTCACAACTCTCATCCTCCTCCGCCTGTGCTTTGCCTTGGCCTCGCCACTGTTCTTCTTTCCTCTGTCTCCATTCTCCTCCTGCTGGTGCACCCCTCCTCTGAGAGAGAGAGCTGCTTGAGGGAAACAGGTTAGCTGAACATGTAGTCCATCAGATACACAAAAACTGCTTCTCCTCTTTTGTGGTGGCCCTAATTTACACCGACAGCCTGTACCCACTGACACGTTATTCTGCTCTGACTGGGTATGGCTACATTTTTTCTGTATATTGTTTATATTTCTTTGTGAAACACAAAACTGATTTAAGTTACTTTAATCTTACACTATTGGGAGTGCAGTATGCTAACTTATATTTTCTTAATCGCCTATTATTTTACTTTGTATGTCATGAATTGGCACATCAAGGGAAGTTATTTCAAGTTCATCTTATGCGTGTACCACTGCCTTTCAATCTTTGAGTTAAGTGAGCTGCACTTTGTTTTTCCAATCGTAACGTCAGCTCTGTCTGACATCTTTGTTCGTGTTCGCTTCTATGATACAACAAAGGACACAACAGCAACGTTTTACCAGTTAGTAGCTGGTAACCACTACAACGTACTGGTAGTTTCTACTGGTGTCTAACGTTATACTACCAGCGTTAGTCAATTAGCTTAAACAGTTAGCCAACTTAGCTTCTAACGACAGTACAGCGCGAATGGAGTTTCTACTATCGAGCATTATGTAAGTTACACGAAGCAAGCTGTCAACATAATAGAAAACTTGGCTTTGGATGCCATTTTCAACGAAAGGCTTCATATTTATTTGAAATAAAACCCATGTACTCACATGCGACGAGGCACTCTCCTGCGGTTCATTGGTGCTTTGAAGACTGAGCGTCACTTTACAGAATCAGCCAATAGAAATTGTTGCGTAAATGTAACGTCACATCCTGAATTGGACGCGACGGCTTACATACAGTTGAAGTGAAACCTGCCGTAGTATTGTTTTGCCATTTCAAAACATGTGTTAAACAAGCCTCAGTTTGTGCCTCTCGTGTTAGAGGCAATTGCAAGCCTAACTCTTATAACTGCTTACATAATATTTCCCTCAAGAAGCAAGACATTATTAGATATTACTTTTGCAGCTGTATTTAACACATTAAACTGGAATAGCCATTTCTTTGTTCAATTTATATTTTTATTGTGTTAATTAACAATGTTCCATCTATAAAAGTAAAAGTAGTATTCAACATTTACAAGATATAATACAGCATCTACAAGCTATCATAACACAGCTGCAAAGAAATCCGACAGTATACATAAGACATAAATGGTGCAAATATATGTAAACTGGGGAAAACGGGGATACTGCATATCCCATGCGGTGTGGTATTCTTCACTGTTTGGGGCAGTAGAGCTCGTGGATTCTTGCAGTGCCAAGCTGTTCTTCCTCCTTGGCCTGCTGTACATGGACCGTGTGGCGGCAGGCCAATGATGACAGCTCCAGCAGCTCTGAAAATGCACTAGGAAAATGGAAAACACCCATGTTTGAGTAAAAGTCAGCATGGTCAAAGTCAGGATGCATCTCAATGTCAAAATCCTCCAGGAAGGAACAAGAGGGGAATAAAAATGTATTGACAGCATCACCAGGTTCAAAAAGACAAGTTGTCTATATCTGTATGTGCCTACCCTGACAGCTCCTGGCTGATGTTCTTTGATGTTGTTTTCATGTCCCGAAGGCACTCTAGACAGGTGCTGTTGTCCTTATGATCTCCCTCTGTGCATTCCATTAGCAACTTCTCACTCTCCTTCAGGCAAGTCCCAGCTTTATCTAAAATGGGCAGATACAGGTGGATCTGATTAGGACATTTATCTTAAGTTCCTGCAAAATACATAAAACCTATTTCATGCGGAACACACACACACACAGACACACACACACGGTTACATAAAATTATTAAAAGAAACACATCGTTTAAAATTAATTTTCTTTTGTGAATACACTGAAAAACTGTCCTACAGCACACCAATATCTGGTATCATCATGTTGCCAGGGACAATCTGATGAAAACATATACACACAGTCCTGATGAAACAGATTAGCCAAGTTTTTGAGTATTAAACAAATTAATTTATGGTTAACAAAATTGTTTTGTGCAACTTCCTTTATTTTTTATATTTCTTTTGGGCATTTCTGCCTTTAATGGACAAGATAGCTAGTGAGAAAGGAGGGGGGGGAGAGACATGTAGGAAATCGTCAGTTTGGACTTTAACCCTTGTCCTCTGCATCGAGGTATAAACCTCTATATGTGTGTGCCTGCTCTACCAACTGAGCCAACCCGGCCACTTGTGCAACATTTTTAATAACTTTTAAACATAGTAACAACAACCTAGAAATTCCTTTCTGTCCCCATCAATGTAGAAGTTCTTGACAGGCAGCTCATGTCGGGTGGTGTCAACAGCTGTGGCGAAAGACTTGTAGTCCTTTGTAAACTGCTTGGCAGTTTCTGCCAAGGGAGTTAGAGCAGCAATCTGATGGAAAATAATGATATTAGTCAGATGAGAATCGTTTACTCAAACCATCTTTATCTCAATGCACACATTTTAAAATACAATTCTAAAAAACATTTTAACCAGCTATTCACCAGCTGTTTTGATCGTACCTTAATATCAATCAGCACAGAGGTGATCCAACAAGCCTCAATGGAGTATGAGTATTCAAGAGTAGTAAAGTGTCTCCAGTGATGAATACCATTTTAAACAATCACGTTAAGAAACATTTGAGCCATCATAGGATATACTGGACTCCTCAGAAGAGATACGGTTCTAAAGTAATTCTGACTCCCTATTGCACGTTATGCCAACCTGAACAAAAACTTTCCTGCACATGGTCTGGGAGTGTGCACAGTTACGGGAGTTTTGGAATAAAACAACATCAATAATATCTGATGCGACAGGATGCCGACTTCCTACTGACGCGATTGTCTTGTTACTTAATGACGACTCCAAATTACATTTGCTTGGGAGACAGAAGAAAATTTGGCTAGCCAGCTCAACCACAACCAAGAAAATGATAGCTCAACGCTGGTGGTGAAATGTACATGTCCACAATCGTGAGCAATGACACTGGAAAAAAAAAAAAAAGAAGCATGTTCTTCTTTCACTTGGCTATTTCAACATGCAATAAATATTTTTCAATGACAGATCACATATCAAAAAAGGTAATTACAAAAGGAGGGGATTTCCTGACCTGTAAATCCAGCAGCTCATTCACTAGGCGGTCCTTCTCCATGAGGAGGTACTGACGTTTCTTCTCCTGGACCTCATTATGCAAAGCCTCTTCTTCCTCCATCTCCTGCATGATCCTTGCCTCTGCCTCAGCCTTGAGCTTCGCGGTATTGCTCTCCATCTTAAGTCAAACAACAAAGAGATAAAGCCAGATCAGTCATGGCACTCGGTCAATATGTCTATTCCCCACAGAACACAGTGGACAAGTCCCACAAAGCTACTAAAGATGATAGTGTTTTATTTATTTTAAGTGCTCATATTATGCTCATTTTCAGGTTCATACTTGTATTTAGAGGTTGTACCACAATAGGTTTATGTGGTTTACTTTTCAGAAAACACCATATTTTTGTTGTACTGCACATTGCTGCAGCTTCTCTTTTCACCCTGTATGTTGAGCTCTCTGTTTTAGCTACAGAGGGAGACATCTCACTTCTGTTCAATCTTTCTTGTAAGTTGCACATGTGCAGTAAGTACTGCTAGCTTGTCAGTTGCAGAGCATGAGGGAGTGCCATGCTAGCAGCTAGGCGAGCATTATAACATGTGTTGTATGTTTAGATTTACTCACCTTAGCTGTGAGGTAGGCCAGTAGGAATGTTTGCATCTCAATATCCCTCTTCTCAATCTCTGGATTTCTTTCAGGCTCTACTGCATTTTCAATTATTGTTTTTTCTTTGAGAGATAGATGAAAAAACAGTTACACAATACTCTTTTGTAAATAACTTTCACCATTTTAAGAGCTTAAGTCAGTTTACCTTTAATTACTGAAATATCAAAATTTGGTCGAAAGCAGTGTCCATCTGAGAAAGTGGACTGCAGAATACTTTTCCCAAGTGCAGTTTCATTTGACATCATTGCTGTAGGGAAAATAACATGAATGGACATACGCAAAAGTTACATATAGTTCTCATTTAGACAATGTTATGTTACAGACTCAATCAGAACTCAAGGGGAAATAAATAAAAAAAAAAAAAGGTCTTTGCACTGCCAGGTTTCACCACAAGATTTTGATTTAAATTTCACATAAACAACATGAGAAATGTAGTTATCACGAACAAATGTGCGAATACACATTGACCGTTATCACCATAGGAAGTACTCACATGTTGGTAGAGCCTGTGGGGCCAGTGAGCGTCTGGGTGGAGTGCCCACTCTCGGTTTGACACCACTGGGTTTAGGTGAGGAAGGCCTCAGTGGCACAGCAATAGACTCATTTGTCAGTGAGTTACTCTGTAAATGGTTATAGGGGTGCAATGACATACAAATGGGTAACATCAAAAGTGTGACAACAGGCAGACAACTGAACTGCAGAGAGACAAGGGAGGCAGAAGTTAACTAATCATTTAAAAATGCCACAGAACATTGGCAGTTTAGGTCCATATACTAAGTAAAAATACTTTAACAGTTGGATTACCATGAGTGAAACACACATTACACAAACTGAAATAAAAACGTTCTAAAAAAAATAAAATAGCACTACCTTTGAAAGAGATGATTTCTCAGCAGACTGCATATAGCGAGACTTGACAACAGTCCCACTTGCTAAAGATTGATGAAAACACATTAACAATGAAAAATTAATACATTGATTAATTTTGGAACATACTGATATGGATTGATACAGAAATGGTTTAAACGTTTCTATGTTCTCTGCTGTGACTTCTCATGAATGGGATATTATAATTCAAGCTGATTTTAGGTTGGAGTGTCACAATAGACCTTTTTCACAGCAGACATGTTGACATGTCATAGTAGGAAAAGCACAGGTGTATTCAAACCCATTAACGATGGCTGCATTCCACTTAGGAGAGACCCTGGTATTGTGCATGCTGACTCACTGAAATAGCTTAACTGGGACACTTGATGGAATTGAGCCATCGTTAAATTTCTAAATTTCCGCGGTGCCTTTCCTATTATGACAAGTCAAAATGTCTGTTTGTTGTGAAAAAGGTCCATAAGATAATCCTTGTAAAAGGAACTTTTGAAGATACTTTAGACTATGGGAATTTGTTGACATGAGTAAGCTATATATAAAATATAGGTCATGTTGTCTGATAAGTGACAGCATTACTCGTTACTCAAACGAACGTTTGTTTGAACGTTAATTAACTTACGTGAACATATGCGAATACTTACATTTAACACTTTTCTTCCCAGTTCCACCGATGCTCGCTTTATTAGCATTGCCCCCACTTTTCGAGCTAAAAACAAAGTAGGACTAGGGGTTTTAGTAACAAAATAAAAGTTTACTTTTAATTTAGAAAGCGAGCAAAACCAGCTAAGCTAACGTATAATGTTAGCTTACAGTCACTTTATTGTTACAATTCAGAAGAACATAAAGGCGTGTACATGTTTTAGCTTGTATATCCTACTTATTAGCCATATGCCTGGTCCAGCGGTGTGAAAAGGTGAAGTTTCTTGTAAATAGAATAATATAACTATAGGGTGTTAGCGTGAACTAAAACTGTTTGGCCTGACTGGGTCTTTTCTACATTAAATTCTCCTAAAATGTAACTGGCCACACATGTGCGAATTACATAACACTCGCTTAAAAGAAAGAAAACAATACGACGAGAACTACCTTTTAGCGTCGGTGGAAGCAGTTTTAAAACTACTTGGCACTGTTGATGTTCTTTTCGACGCCATGATGTTTTGAAGTAAACCGCCTGTGCGCCAGTTTTGTAAACCGGCAGAAACAAGATGATTTACGTTTGTTCCGCTTCTTACGTTTATTTATTTTTTCTTCTCTTTATTAATAGCGGATTTAACAACTTATAGGTGCATACCGCCACCTACTGTACAGGAGTTATATAAACTTAGCACAAAAAGTAAGGAAATTTGTGTTTGGTAGATTATTTCTCTGTGGTAACAATGCTTTTTGGCATTACATCTTATACCGTTGAAAAGCCTGTTTAGTTCCCTTTCAAATTGTGCCCCATTGGTAAGGAACATGCACATGCACAGCGGCAGTACCTGCTCAGGAAACTAAGATCATTTGATGTAAGCAAGGACATCCTAATCACATTCTAATATTCATTTATCAAAAGTGTGATGACATTTTCCTTCACTTGTTGGTTTTATTCCATTAGTCTTCAATACAGGACTCATTTACATCAAACTATTAAAGTCTGTTCCAGAATTATTTGACACCCCTTGAGAGATCTGTCCACCCTATGTGAACAGCAGACCCTGAAGACTGCCTGTAAGATCGTTCATGATCCATCATGTCATGTTTATAATGTTTGAGTGGCTCTCTTCAAGGCGCAGACTTTGCTGTCAAGGCTGTAAGACCCAGAGGAGGAAGGTGACCTTTGTCCCCAGGGCTGTCCAGCTCCTAAAAACTTGGACTGCACTACATTCCGTAGACTGATAACTGATGCACTCATCCCATTTCCCTTTCTCCCTTTTTATATCTATTACTATTTATGTATTTATTGTATTGATGATGTACTGTATGTGGTGGAATGTGCTGCTCTTTGTGTCATTGAATTGCCCCCTGGGGATGAATAAAGTGATTTGAATTGAATTGAATTGAATTTGTGGGATGAGCAGCAGCGCTGAGTATGTGGGTTGCGCCCATGAAAAATTTGCCAAATCTTCTCTGCCAATGCCAAAACAGCTTATTCTGCCATTGACTTGTTTGGTGTTTGGTGGATTGGATGATCGAAGTTTGAAGAAACAAGACATATTGGGAATTTAACAATTTATTCATTTCAGAAACAGGAGCCTCAGTAGCGTGTGGAAGAACCATACACAACTTCAACAGCCTGGCACCTCCTCCTCATGCTGGTCACCAGCCTGGTCACACACTGCTGTGGGATAGCATCCCATTCTTCAACCAGCATTTGTTGCAAGTCAGCCAACGTGGTTGTGTTGGTCACTCTGGCACGAACAGCACGCCCAAGTTGATCCCACAAATGTTCAATGGGGTTGGGGTCAGGACTGCTGGCAGGCCATTCCATCCTCTCCACTCCCACATTCTGGAGGTAGTCTCTGATAAACCCCGCCCTGTGGGGGCGAGCTTTGTCATCTTGGAGGATAGTTTGGTCCCAGATTGTGGAGATATGGGATTGCCACTGGTTGTAGAATCTCATCTCTGTATCTCTCTGCATTGAGATTGCCTCCAATGCCGTAGGCAAAATCTGGACTCATCACTGAACATAACGTTCCTCCACATGTTCAGGTTCCAGTGCATGTGTTGCCAACACCAGCGCAAACAGGCCTGATGGTGAAGGGCAGTCATGGCAGGACTCCTGGCAGCCCTATGAGACCAGAGATTGGCTGCGTGCAGTCTGTTCCGGATTGTTTGGCCAGAGAGCCGTCGACCATATCGTCCTGCAAACCTTGACTGCAAATCTGTAGAAGACAGACTACGGCACCTAAGTGCTGACAGAGGAAATGGTCTTCCTGGGGTGTCGTCTTATTGGGACACCCGCTTCGCAGCCTGTCTTTGACATCCCCCGTTATATGGAACTTGGCCTTCAGTTTGGAGATGGTACTAGAGCTCACTCCAAATAATGCTTGGTTTTGTGCAACACCAGCTTGAAGTTGCCCTATCACAAGGGACCTATCCAGATCAGTCAAACACAGCATGCAGATTCTTGAAGCAGACACTTACTGACTGTAGCTGTATTTACAGTAGTAGGGACCATGCTAACAAGTACCTGGGGGTTAGCCTCGTGAGACCGTCCTGATCTCGCGAGCTCCAGTTTTCCACTCGCAGATCAGTCTGGCATCTTGAGGCAGAGAAAATTTGGAGCCGTTAGCCAAACGACCGGGCCAATCAGCGTTGGTTTTGAGGTGGGTTAGGTGGTGATAGACAGATGGTTTATCCAATTAGCTAACCAGTATTATCAGCCAGCGGTAGCCCTAATTCTGTTAGCCGCTCGCTAATGCTTTTTTTCTCTTGGATCCTTCTTTTGGAATATGGTCCAGGAGCCTGAAATGGTGCCTTTTATTCCTAAATTCTCGTTACACAAACGGCAAATATCCTTTACCGACATGTTGCTTGCATGCTGAGCTTACGAGCTATGCTTTGCCTGCAGCAGCAGGGGCGGGCTTGTGGTTGTATTTTCATACGCTTCGTGGATCTGATTGGTTGATTTGGCCCGTCTATCACCAACATAGGTGATAGACAGATGGTTCATCCAATCAAATAACCAGTATTCCGCCCCTTCCCAAAAGTTTTCCAACGGAAAGTTCCCAGATGGATATGCCGAGCAAATGCGAAGCAATCCATCTGGCGGAGTCAGGTTACCTGGGGGTACCAGAAGCTCAAAACAAGTGTCAATGGCAACAGCAATGGCAGAGAAGATTTGGCAAATTTTTCATGGGTGTAACCCACATACTCAGCGCTGCTGCTCATCCCACAAATGCATGCTCCTTACAAATGGAGTATCATTTGAAAGGGAACTAAACAGACTTTCCAATGGTATAAGATTTATTGCCAACAATAAATATTTATTTGTAATTTTTATTTTATTTGTTACCACAGAGAACTAATCTACCAAGTACACATTTTCTTACTTTTTGTGCTAAGTTTATATAGTTGTTATATAAAGTCATATATTTTACTCACCAACTCTGTATCTTTGCCTTTCTTGTGATTCTTATCCTTTCTCCCTCTCCTTCTGTTTCCAGTATCGTTTTTCCGCTCTTCTTCTTCTTTTTTTTTTTTTGTACATTTGTGGCGGATTCCAAAACAAGTGTACCATCGACTGTAGTGGAGTGTGTACAGCTAAGGTACTAAATTATACTATTATAATGTTTATAATTACATAAATAAACACTAATATTGTCTCTTAAAGAATACTACATAATTCTCCATTGCTGCCCTGTTTTGTTCTAGTCCACAGTGGATCTGGCAGTTAACGGGCTTCCTGCAAAAAACAGCAGTGGTGTTTACATACCCCATACTTAATCACTTATAATTATTTTTTTTAAATAATATCTTTGTTAATATTTCTCTCATTAGAGTAAACAAGGGACATAAAGATTGTATTAGAGATCTTGTCCTTTTTGCTGAGACTAGAGAGGGGCTGATTGACGTATACTAGATTATTGCATTAATTTGTACAGGTGTTCATATTATTGTGTACAGATCATCTGCTAGAGAAAGAATGCAGCATCTGCATTGGCGGCAGGGGACGTCAAAAACTACAGTTGTTTTAGTAACCACTAGATGGGTGTAAGGGACTGCATTCGCTGTCAGTGTAAACACACATTCAGTGAAAATCCTTTCAAGTTGAATATACTTTCAGTCTGTACAGATTACAAAGATTATGTCTCCTTTTTGTGCAATGACTGAAAATCAATATATATTTATGTATCTATTTATATTTTTTACCATTTATTCCCTTGTCCGTGTCATGAGTTGGGTGTAGCCAATCCCAGCCAACACTGGACGGCTGTGTAAACACTGAACATGTAACCAGACCATCACAGGGATAACAGAGATGCATCTAGTTCACCTAAGTTGCATTATCTGTGAAACACATTACACTGGAGAACATGCAAACTTAAATCTTTTTTTATTTGTTGTTGCTATTTGCTAATTATAACGTGTGCATCTGCTTGCATGTGTGCTTCTTCATCCTGTGTGTGTGTGTGTGTGTGTGTGTGTGTGTGTGTGTGTGTGTGTGTGTGTGTGTGTGTGTGTGTGTGTGTGTGCTTTAGCAAGCTCTCTTACCTGCAGTTTACTGGTTGTTTTGTGCGCACAAGTCTTAGAGAACATAATGGGTGTTGATCCCACCTGTCTTGAGCTGGTCTTGGACAACAGGAAAGACAATGTGAGGAGAGTGGGTGTGGGACAGGGTGGTAAACATTGGCCAGCAACTTCTGTACTAATTCACATCCACAGACATGGATGGATAAACCACCAGGGGTAGAGAGAGAAAGAATACTGTTGGCTTGTAGGAGGTCATCCAAAACTTAAAAAATGTAGGCAATTTTGCAGTGAGTTAAATATTGGCTTTACGGGAATTTCACTCTGTATCATATAGTAGCATCACATAATAGTATTTTAGATATTATTTTTAAACATTAGTTGAATTAGATTTGTATAAAGTGTGCGTTCTGGATTACATCCAGGTATTGAAACTAATTTTATTCTGACCTTTCTGCTTTAATTAATTTTAACAATAAAGGTTGAACATTTGGGCTTGGCACTAAAACAAATATCTCACAAATACATGCCTGTATTTGTGTGTGTGTGTGTGTGTGTGTCTGTCCTACTTTTTCAGTCTGTGTAAAGGCCGGGTCTTATCATTGCTCTCCCTCTCTCTCTCTCTCTCTCTCTCTCTCTCTCTCTCTCTGTCTCTCACTCTGTCTCTGGCTCTCTCTCTCAGTGTAATAAAGCCTCGAGGCTGTGTGTCTGCATGCTGGCTGTCCATCTCTCACCACCAAGCAATGCCAGGACCAATAGCTGCTTCTGAGGTGGAAAACAAGTGCCGTTGATTATGGTGATAGGTGCAATATATGGTCTCTTTTGGATTCAATCAGTAAAACTTGTGATTAAATAATATAAAAGTTTTACTGGTAAAGTGTTTTTTCTATTACTTTTCTCCTGAGTGAAGGACAAGATTCAGTCCAAGGCTAAGGAGCTAAAAGAGTGAGAAGTGCACGTTGAAAGACAGCACCGTGAGGACGCATGGAGTCGCTGAATGAAAGTCCTTGTCTCTTTTCTAAGCCCACCTCTTTTGCCGTTCTCTCTGCTCCGAAACTCTGACGTCTAATGAAGGGTTTGTGTGTGTCACAGTGACCTCACTGATACTCTGCTTTGCTACTTGAAGACATTTTTAGGGCGATACAAATGCAAGATGAAGCAGCTTAATTCATATTCTGAATGAAGTGAAAGGAAAGTTGTTGTCAGCTCTCCTAACACATGTATGTACACATGATTACACACACAGAGACAACCCACCCATGCAGCCCACACACCAGCCCGTCTTCCCTTTGCAGTAAGCTGTTACTCATCACTACTCAGTCTGCCAGTCTGGTCCACATAGGCTTCCAGGAATGCCTCAAATACACAGTGCCTCATACAGTAAAACCAATTTCGCCAAAGTCTGTATTTGCAGCATTCAGTTAGACATCTGAAGTCACACGCTAACAAACTAAATCAGATTATAGTGCTTTTGCTTGTGGGATATACTGTATGTATTGATTTAGTCAGCATTCAAGAATTGAATTTAAGAACCTTAGTATTGGCTACCTCAGCTCTCCTGAGCAGACGGGTGTATGATTTCCACTGTTTGCTTTTGCCTTGGTAGCCCTTGTTGTAGAAAGAAGCTAAGGAAGGACCAAACCAGTCAGTCAGGGGCTCCAAGTATTAAGTGGTTAAGCTTCTCTCTGTTGGCTAACCATGGTAAGCAGTGGAGCATTAGGACAGTGTTTACTTCTTACCTTCACACTATCCAGGCGGCTCTGCTGGTCATTTTGTCCCTTTAAAATCTACAAATCAAACACTTTGGGTGTATCACGTTGGATATGTCTTAATGATAGCTACAGAAGCTTGACATGAATGCACAAACAACTATTCTTACTGAAAATCAACACTTATCAATGCTGTTAAATTAGTGTGTAATGTTGTGTTCACACCGGCCGCGTAAATTCGCATCACATATACTCGTGTGAGTTTGATGAGGAGTTAAAATATTTGAATTTGCTTGGATAGGAGAATGACGCAAAGTTTGTGTCCCGTCACGTGCCAATCACGGCATTAACTTTCCCCGGCCTAAAAATGTGTGTCTATTCACATTTTTGCATTAACTTTGTATTTAATCGTAAAAGTTAGCTATTTTTGGAAAGTAGGCATATTTGCTTTGTGGCTAAGAGTTAGATGAGAAGATGGACTTTTCTTCATTCATGTCTGTCCATTCAATATGAAGCTGGGGCAAGGAGACACTTAGCTTATCAAAGCATAAGGATTGGAAAAAGGGGTAAACATCTAAAACTGCAGGAAAGCCTCTGACCAATCAGAGCAGTCTGGGCTTTTTCGAGAGGGTTTCTTAAATAAACAGTTGCTAAAACATTTCAGAAGTAGGACAAATAAAAAATACAGGTTTATTCAGTTTAGTTTGAGAAAAATAATGTGTTTTTTTAACATTAAAGGTGCAATATGTAACACTGACAGCTAGTGTTTAAAATAGTTACTGCAGTACAAATTCAAAATACTGGAGAGAGTCGTCTCCCTCGGCCCCTCCTCCCCAGACTGGAAGTTCACATTGGTTGCCAGGCTAAGACCGCAGCATCCACAACAATGTTGCTAGATGCTTGTCTCACATAGCCAGACATTACTTTACAGCACAGCAAGTAGCTAACGTTAGATGCTGGCTATATTGACAGACATAAAAGCCTGTGCTCAAGCGGAGCTCTGTATGTTACCCAACTGACAGACACACTTTTTCGCCTTAGAATTACTGTAGGAACCGCTAAAAACACCACAACCTCGCCGTCCTCTCCACCCAACTGACAGACAGACACTCTTCCTCGGCCTAGTATTATGGCAGGAACCGCTAAAACACAACAACCTCGCCGTCCTCTCCACCCGACGGACAGGCACACTTCCTTGGTTTAGATTTACGGTGGGAACCGCTAAAAATAACACTAACGTTAGCTACCTTGCCGTCCTCGCCACCCGACTGAACACACTTTATTGGCTTAGAATTACGGCAACAATCGCTCAACACACGGCAAACTTACGGTCCTCTCTTCCCAATTTACAGCCCTCCTTTCTTGACTTAAAATAACTCACATTTGTTTTGAGACTAACTAACTTGGGTACTCGGGTATATAATTCAATGTGAGTATACAAATGTTGAAATTACATAAAATACCCGTCCCTAGTAGCCATGATAAATTAGCCTCAAGCTAATGTTTACCTGTTCAGAACGAAATTAGCCAACTCTGCGTTCTTGGGCTCTAAGCTGTCTCTATCTTTCAAATACATCTCCAATATTTACTCGGGGTTTGTTACTTCTCTGGTCACGCAACTGTTAGGTTTTTTAGGTCAGTAGTCTATCTCCGTTGATCCCATTTGTTTGTTTTGCTGCTTTCAAACTGTACTGTTGATACCAATACACAAGCTGAAACACAAACTACAAATTTCCAAAGGAGAAAATACTGGCATTAGCATTGTTGTCAGAAAAGATAGTATTTCAACTTAGCATGTTTCCTTAATATCTGATGACGCATTGGCGTCATTTTTGGATTTATTAGAGTAAATATATTACATATTGGACCTTTAAAGCATGTAAACATGTTCTAGCAGAAAACCAAAATACAAGTATAAACCTGACAATGCGTATCGCATAATATGGGACCTTTAAATTAGTGAGATTTAGAAGTGCTAGTAGGCAGATTTTATTTCTAAATCCTTTGGACAGAGCCAGGCTGGCTATTTCCCTCTGCTCTCTGTCTAAGTTAACAGGCTCTTGGCTGTATCTTTGAACTTAACTGACAAATGATTTTACCAAAATGTAATCTGCAGTTTTGTAATGATGAAAAGCATGCTCTCAAAGCAACACTGCAGACTCCATGAAATGACAAAGCCCTGTTTTCCACCTCATCCACGTGTCGCTCACTTCCTAATTGTTTAATTGCAGTGCTTATCTTCACAGAATTTGACCTCAGCTTGGTGTTTACTCTTGTGGATAAACCTTGCAGCATCCCTGAGCTGCAGTGCTGGAGGCTGGCGGATTTCCTACATGTGTCTTGGGGGCAGTGGGGTGTTTATTCAGGCAGAAACTTGAAGATTATGCAGTGTATCTTCAATCACATCATTACTGGTCAAAGGTGTAGGCTATGCTCCCCAATAAATGTGCAATTACAGGAGAAATTGTATTTTGTGGAGCCTGTTCCTCTAAATGTAAAACTCAGGCAAAGACACACACTTTAAACACACACAATTAAATTAGAGATATTGTATGTGTTTGATATATAACTTCATGTGTTAAGTATTTTTGTGAATTTTTGCGAATGACAGATGAGCACCACACAGCAAGCATGACTGGCTGTGTGTGTGTGTGTGTGTGTGTGTGTGTGTGTGTGTGTGTGTGTGTGTGTGTGTGTGTGTGTGTGTGTGTGTGTGTGTGTGTGTGTGTGTGTGTGTGTGTGTGTGTGTGTGTGTGTGTGTGAACCATTTGCAGTGCTTTAGTAGGGCATTGTAGCGTGCAGTGCAGGAGTGAGCAGATGCGGCCCAGGCCAGTACAGCCCCAGTACCCTGGTAATCCCTGCATTTTCAGGAGCCCTGGCCCGTACTTGATGAGCTTGAGCAAGAAAAAGGTTGCACTCTCTCATCTGTTTCTCTCTCTCTCTCTTTCTGTCTCCCTCTTTTTGTCTCTCACTCTTTTATTCCCCCTCTTTTTCTCATGTCCCCCCTCCTCCCCATCCCCTGGAGCCACTTTGCGAATGAATGGATACCAAGTGTTTACTCAGCAAATCTGCCTGTGACCTGTCCCTCCATATTTCTCTGGATTTCATCAAAAAGAGGAAGAGAACCTCCAGACCAACTGAGACCACCAGAGACTTCTGGTGTACAGCTGACTAGAAATTGGGGACCGCTCATCCCTACATTTGTGACTTCAAATACACCTGTATTTAACTTATTCTGCATTTATGGAAGCACACACAAATTCTACGATTAGCCTCTGTCACAAACACAACAGTTGTTTGGTCTTTTTTTAATGCTTTCAGGGACATTTTGACACATACACATTTACAGCACTGCAGTAATGGGTTTAAATCTCTCATAGAAGTGGAAATGAAATGTTTATGTTTCAAAGTGAAGGAGGAAACCTGCCTTGGCTTTACAAAACACAGTTCTAACTCACTAATAACTTAGAAATACTATAAGTTTGTTGTTTGGGTTACCAATTTATTTTTTTAAATGGCTGGTGTGACAGCAAGCCTGAGCTAATTGCTAAGTTGAAATATGTATAAAAAGGATCAAATGTGCCTTTTTGTTTTTTTTTAGATTCACAATTTTTATTTTTATTTAAACACACACAAAACATACAATTTGCCACATGAACATATCCCCCCACCCTTCGTCATCACCACACACCCAGACAAAACCCAAGAAAACAAAATGACACAGTAACCAAAACCACACAACAAAATACTAACAAAATAGACAATAAGCCATAAACCTTATGTATAAATGACAACATATGTATAAATGACAACAGCATGAGCCCATCATACACGTCTCTCCCCAGCACAAAGCTTCTTAGGAGCCTTCCAGAAAGCTCAAATACTTTCCCCATTTTCTAATGTAGACATCCAATCTGGCAAACCGTTTGTGTGACATCTTTTCAAATGCCACCACCCTAGCCATCTTACAGGCCCACTTGAATTGATGGCACCCATTCATTCCTCTATCCTCTTAAAGTGCTCATATTATGCTTTTTTGCTTTTTCCCTTTCCTTTATTATGTTATATATCTTTTTTGTGCATGTTATAAGTTTACGAAGTGAAAAAGCCCTAGGTCCACCCCAAATGGACTTACCATCTCCAAGAAAAAACACTGTTCACAAACTGCTCCAAACAGCTCGATTATAGTCCAGCCTTTACTTAATTATAATGCTAGTCTAGCTGCTAGCATTGCACGCCCTTGTACACTGCTTCTTAATGGCTAGTAGTCCTTACCTAGCTACTGCGCATGTGCGTCTCCCAACAAAGATTGAACAGAAGTGAGATGCCTCACTCTAGAACAGAGAGCTCAACACATAGGGTGAAAAGAGGAGCTGCAGCAATGTACAGTACAACAAAAATATGGTGTTTTTTGAAAATACAATTATGAACCTGAAATTGAGCATAACATGAGCACTTTAAAATAATCTATCATTAAACTAGCTTGGACCCAGCTTCTTAAGTGCCTATCTATTCTGCTTAACATTAATCCATCTCCTAGAACAAATAATCTTGGGCTGAATGAACCTGGGTCCCTGCAATCCGACATAGGTTATCACGTATCCCAGTCCAAAATTCCTGGACCTTATCACAGGACCATAGGACATGAAGTAATTGGCATCCTCTGTCTCACATTTCCAACAATTTGGTGTGTCTTTCAAACCAAGTCTAAACAATCTGGAGGGAGTCCAATAGAAGCAATGCATAATCTTCAACTGGATGAGGCGCACCCTCAAATCGCGTGACATAGTTTTAGTATTACTACAGATTCTGTCCCACTCCGCATCATCCAGTGTAATACTCAGATCCCTTTCCCATGTCTTTTTGAGGGCTGACCAGGCTCCATCCCCCAGGTTCTGCATAAGCATTGAACAACACCCAGAAGCCTTATGACCTTTTCCATATTTCGACAACACCTTATCTAAACATTCTGGTGCATTCGGGCTGAAAAAGTGGATCCAAAAACAGACAAAAAAAAAAAAAAAAACTGGCAAATATCTTAAAAATTGAGTCTTAGGGATTCCAAATTGCTGTACCACATCCTCAATGGATTTCAATATGCCCCCGAGATACAGATCCCCCAGTGTGACAATTCCCTTTTCCAACCAATCCCTCCAAAAAAGTTGAGAGCTGCCAATACATAACATTTGGATTACACCAAATACTTGATGAGGTATTTAAATATGGATTCAGTTCAAACAGCCGGGCCACTTTGGTCTAACTGACGTTTAAGTGAGAGATTATCAGATGTGTTTCAAAATGTGCCTTTTTGGAGGGAAGCAAGAAACTTAAAACCAAAGCATTTTCTGAAGGATGGAAGGCCACCTCAGTCCTTGGCCGACAGAATGAGGACTATAACTTGTGAATGTCCATTTCTTTCTCCAAAATATAAATCAAGGTATCAGCAGGATTTATGAGAATGTATCTTTATAAACAGTACATATTCGTGTTTGGGTGTATAGAGCAGCAACAACTAAATCTACAAATTGTTAAATGTTACCCATTCTAATATGCCAAAACAGCATATTTAGGCTAACTTGTTTTGGGCATTGTCTTAAATGATATTGATATTCTGGATTCTATGGTCAGGTAAACAGTATGATTCGGGCTACAATTACAAAACAGGAACCACTGCCTCAAAGGTAGGCAAATAAAACCTAATTGTTTGGAACCACATACCCTAAGATACAATTATTATCATCAATATGAACCTGAAACAGCAGGTCCTCAGCTCCTGCCTCATTCAACTTTAGGGAATCCTCCACCTTCAAACTGCCTGTAACCACGCTGTTGTTTATCCACCATTAAAAAGAAAGTGCATTATAAGGCTTTCTCTTAGCTGTTGCATAAGAGGATAACCAGGCCCAGCAGTGAAATAGCAGAAATATGGCATTTTCAATCCTCTTTCCTTTTAATGTATAGGTCTTAATGTTGTTGCCAATGTCACAGGTCAGCAGCATCATCATGGTCAATGATGATGACGGCAATATCAGCTATTTTGAATTTATTGTAATACAGAGTGGAGCTGAAGCAAGGTGTTTACATTATATATAAAAAAAATTTGGTACATGGATGTACAGTGTCTGTGACAAGTGTATAGGGAGCGTAGAGGTGCAGAGAGGTATTGGGAGGCTCTGGTGGGGTGGTGGAGTGGGTTTAGGAGGAGAGGGGATTAGCAAGAGGCCGCAGGCCCCGAGGCAGAGGGCCCGTTTCCTGGCCTGAGCCCCTGTTTGTCCTGCCTGACCTGGCAGCTCTGGGGGCAGATCCTGCTTGGATACAGCCCCGCTCCCACGCCTGTCTGAAGCTGTTAGCCACTGGCTGTGAGTAGCTAGCTGGGCTTAGTGTTGTCTGAGCTGCGGCTGGGTTGGGAGGGGTCCTATCATCTGTGTGTGTGTGTGTGTGTGTGTGTGTGTGTGTGTGTGTGTGTGTGTGTGTGTGTGTGTGTGTGTGTGTGTGGGTCTAGGGTGACAAGGAAGCAGGCATCCAGTAATGCAGTGGGTGGTTATGATTAATGACTTTGGTGGGATTATTGCCACCATCATATTTGTTTATATCAGGAATGTTAGAAGTACAAATTGCCATGTTGTCTTAAATATTGTAAAGGTCATCAGGACAAATGGGTTACAAGTTAAAGACAAAACCATCATAAAGTTGTTTGACTGATATTATAATCATTCTTCCAAAATATATTCAGTGTTTTGTTGATGGTGGTGGAAACACTGTCAAACTATCTGGTTCAGACTCTCCCAAAAATGTTTAATTAAGTTGAGATATGGCGATTGTGAAAGCCATTGCTATATAATTCACATCATTTTTATACTTAACAATTCAGTGACCCCCTAATGCCACTCAGGTGTACCTTTAATTTGTTTCCCATCTGTACACCCCCCCACCCAGTTTATTAAACGTGCATGTAGCATGATGACATGATCTGTCTGCCTTGCTGGGCGCATTCCAGACATCCTATCATTCACAACAGTTTGCAGCACCTCTCCCCATGCTGTAAAAAGTGATGACAGCAGGTCACCTCCCTGTGTATCTTCCCTTTTGTAATTAACGTCGACCCTCTATTTGCCTAAATAATCAATTAGAAGCACCATCGCATGCTTGTGTTTAAAGGGTGTTGTGTGCATGAACTGTGTTTTCACTTAAAGATCCATAAGATAACACTTCTTCTCTCTGGCCGGGGGACTGTTTGATTATCACTCTCCAAAAATGAAAATGAAATAAGGGGATATTTACTTTTCTTCCCCAAAAGCTTTGATAGCTCAATTGCTTGTTTTCAGTGGCTTGTTATTATTTTTCAATTGGTGGATTGGCTGTTGGGTTTGGAGTAGCACAGAGCAGCTCTGTGAGTGTTGTTTCTGCCCTGGATATACACAGAGCTGTCAGTGAAAGCAGCTAGAGAACAGTGGACACAGAGAGATAGAAGGGGTCATCAGTAAATCTTAGTGCCTCAAACACTAATAATGTGTGGTGTTTGACATATCACTAAGTTATACGATAAAGGCTACCTAACTGGACCATATCTTACCATGGGCAAAAGGCCTTTTCAAAATAAAGTATTTTTTTAGTAGCTTAACTAAATCCTAAAATCCTTTTTTGAAAACTGCCACCTAGAACACTAATTATCCTAACAGATTAACATGAAAACATACCTCAAACTCCATAACTGTGAGATCTTACATCAGAGTCAGAGGAATATTAAACTGTTCTTTTGGGTTTTGTCCTCCTGCCTCCATCGTCACAGGCGAGCCAGTGGCGTCATTCCTGCCTCGCGTTATAAAACTGTCAACGCCTTCCTCTCACCTGGACTGACACACACCACCCCAAACACCAGGGCAGGACAGGGGCTATTTTTGGCCAGAGCAGGAGATCAGTAGGCTAAACTACGCACCTAACTTGTTTCTCTCACGGGCATTTCCCCCCCCCCCCCCCCAGCTGATCATTTCAACAAAAAGAAGACCATCACGTAGTTTTTTTTATGAATCTGGCAAATTATTCTTACTTCTCTGGCATGTGCAACATGACCGCTGAGACGCAGCACTCGCCTGCCGAGGCAAGTCCTATACAAGTCATGTCTCCGAATGTGAGCCTGGACTCGCCGCTGGCTCCGCCGCCTCTGATGCTGCAGGCCCGGTCAAAGGACAATGTTTTGATCAAGTCCGAGCCCCGGGGAACCAGTCCAAACACGGAGGATGGAGCCGCTCTGGGGCAGACTGAGGAGCACCTGCCCACCGGGAGCCGCCGGAGGAAGAGGCCCGTCCAGAGGGGGAAACCTCCCTACAGCTACATCGCTCTCATCGCCATGGCCATTGCCAACTCTCCCGAGAGAAAGCTCACCCTGGGGGGCATTTATAAGTTCATCATGGAGCGTTTTCCTTTCTACAGGGAGAACTCGAAGAAGTGGCAAAACTCCATCCGCCACAACCTCACCCTCAACGACTGTTTTGTCAAGATCCCCCGGGAGCCCGGCAGACCGGGTAAAGGCAACTACTGGACTTTAGACCCCGCCGCAGAGGACATGTTCGACAACGGGAGCTTTCTGAGGAGGAGGAAAAGATTCAAGCGCACAGACGTGAGCACCTACCCCGGCTACATGCAAAGCTCCAGCGCGTTCACCCCAACCCCAATGGGCAGGCCCTCGTACCCGAACACCCTGTACGCTGGGATAGGGTCCGGGTATGGCTCCCAGCTGACTGCCACATCCCCGCATCCGGCCATGCTGCATCACTACCAGACCTCCGCCGGGGCCGGCCAAGGACAGCCGCGCATGTTCAGCATCGACAACATCATCAACCAGCAGACAGGCCAGGGGGTAGACCTCAACTCCCAGGCGCTTGGTTTGGGTCTGGGCCTGGGAGGAGGTGACCTGGGCTCCATGACCTCCAACTGCTCGGTCACCGGCACCGACCCGTCTGCGTGCTTCCAGACCCAGACTGGCAACCCCTCGGCGAACATGCTGAGCAGAAACAGCGGAAACCTCTCATCCAACCTGGCCGCCGGGTACCCGTACTCCTCCTCCTCGGCCTCTCCTCCAAACCTGCCCACCATGACCCAGTCCGGTTTCTCTCCGGGGAACTCTCAAGTGTACTGCTCCGGCAACCGGCTGTCCCTGCCGGCCTTGCGCCCGGGCTCCTGCGCCGAGCACACGGAGCAGCTGCTGGGCCTCTCCAGTCCAATGAACTCCTACAACAACACCTACATGAGACAAGCCAACTTTGCGTCAGGATTAGAGCGGTATATGTGAGGCATTATTTGCAACCAAAAAAAATGATATCCTAATTAATTATAGGCCACTAAATAGTCCCATATTAGAGGAATATGCCCTCAATGAGTCCATAAGAGATGAATATAGGCCTGGTATAATAACATAAAAATACTATTATTGGGATATTAGATAATATAAGGCCTCTATTTCAAAATGTCGTAAGTGGCCTAATTATGTCACTTATTAAACGATGAATTTATAAGTTCCTGTAAGGATTTCGGTGATTTATATTTGCCAGGATCAGTGAAAAGATGAGCCACACACAAAATGACCGAGCCTCATGATAAAACATTCCTATTTTAAAAGCCATTTAGATCCGTTTGACACATTCCATGACTGTTTAATGTATTTTATTGTGCCACATTTCATTCATATTTCCTGTGTTTTAGAGTTAGCTTTTACACGTGTTTGTTAGTATATTTGAATTCAAGTCTGCAGTTTTTCATGTAAATAGTTTGTTGATGTATAAAAACTTTATTAAAAGAGTGTTATCATTGCTGACGACAGGTCGCCTGAAATAAATTCATTTTTGCAGTAAAAATAAATGTGGTCTTTGTTCTCGATTATTCTCTTCGTGAGTGAAAAACATTGGCGTTTATTTGATATGGCTTTAGTGTAACTGCAGGTTACATGTACGTACGATATCTATAAATCAGTGAAACAGTTTCTCATTAATTACAGTCAAAAGGATAACATGAGTGTCTTCATTAACAAAAATATTGTATCATATATAATTGTTATTATTTTTATATTCAAGACAAAACCGGCTCATAAATGCTTCAAAAAGTAAGACTTGAACCATGTTTACATTTCCTTTTTAGAAAAACAAAACAGGCTATATAGGCCTACGTTCTTTATCTTCCACCAAGTAAACATACAATTTGATAATTTAAAAGCCTAAATGATAAAAAAACAATAAGAACAAATGTAGTAGGCTACACATTAGACACAATGAATAAATAAACAATTAGATTAAAAAGAAAGATTAGTCCTCATCATCACATAATGAATTGTTTAAAAAAATGAAATACAGATCACAGGAACACACTCTTAGGAATAATTAAACAAATGTATTGACCTAGTCATAACCACTCAAAGTGTGCTAATGAAGCACATGTTCTTATTTATTCAGCTACATACAGGCCGTGTAGTCAACACAGAACTGGAAACACTTTCACAGTTTGGTCTAGAGTCTCTGCATCTTCAACATCTCTAGAGAAATAATCTTCATCACACTTTCAGGTTGTTTATTCTCATAATTAACTCCTTTATCTTTCATTCCATTTAATAATAATGATCATTTTTATGAAAATGCTTTATTGTTAGTTGTGAAATGGATGTTTATCTGTCAGTTACAAACAATATTTTTTGATTCAATGGTATGGATGCACATGTAACATATACCCTTTATTCCTTTTTCAGGATTTGAAAAACAACAAATCAACTCATTGTTCACTCGTTATCACCAACAATATCAACAAGTAGTTGTTATTCTGATATTAATTAGCATTTTAATTAGTTTTCTCTGTTGAAAAAATTTAACCATCAGACTTTGGAAAAGTGCTTCCCAAGTCATCTAAGGTCATAGAAATAGAAATGTAGAAATAAAGTGGAATAGTTGGTGTTGGTGACAGAAACGTTATTTGCAGTCAACTGGGACAATTTTCAGAATGGAAAGATAGAGATACAAAACAATATTTATTTATTCAATCAATAACATTAATAAAAAAAGCTCTGAGTTTGTTTTTGCTTAGGGTATGGATGCTTAAAGCTATCAATTATGGCTATACTCATTTGTCTGTGTGTTACTCCCTGGTCTGATATTGAGGCCCTGAGACAGTGCATCTAAACTTCACTCAAACTATTGATGCATCAAAGGGGCGGATGTATACAATTTCTGTGGCAGCCCATATTACAATCTGTACCAATATTAGGATTGTAATATATTCAAACTCCTATAGAGTCTGCAGATACTGTTCCTTCTGTTGCAGTAAACCTTCTCAGGGCCACCTGCTGGGTCAATCTGACCATGCACATGATCAAACATTATAGGATGAAGCAGGTAGTAAGTGTAAGTGCAAACTAGACTGGTTGTTTGGTTTGATGAATGGGACAGCATCTTAAATTCCTAACAGCAAACCCCATTGCCTTTGATCATCTACATCCACATATTACATGCCCTGGGAGCATTATTGATATTTCAAAGCAGTTTGTCAGCATAGTCAAATTCAAAGAGCAGGCCTGCTCATAATCTCATTACTTGTGTGTAACACAGCAACTGTTTGTTCAGTTCTGAATGAACGAACAGTTGGAAGGGAAGGAATCAAACAGGTTCAAAGTTTCCACCACTAGGTGGAAGCAAAAGCCAGATTTTCAGCCTGTGGGATCGTTTTCCCTCTTCATCAAGGATTTCTTCATGCAGTTTGTGAGTTTGTTGTGATTATGATTTATCTGCTCAACAGTCAACAATGAAACCACTGCTCAAGTAAGCAGATCCTAATTCCCTGTGTCCCAAATGCTATTTACAATCGAGTTCACTGATGAAAGTGTTTCTGACTATTCAACATTGATACTAAAGAGGCAGCTTGCACAGTATTTGAGATATCATTAAGAAGCTGATAAAAGGTTGGCTCTACTCAGCTTTTTGTTTCTCATGCAGAATTTCTTTTTGTATTTTAATGACAATGCAGTCGCCAAGAATTATGAGGGGCTGGCTTCACAACGGTGCATTATTATGTGCATTTCTGAACAGCAGAACAACACTCTCTGTGATGTCATATCTGAAAGACACCAATCATGCATATAGCACTTTCAAAAAGCAAGTTTTCTTCCTGCAACTTAAAAACAGCCAGCTGCTCCTGTGTAGATTATATATCCATTCTTGGCTTCACATACAGTATGTCAGGAGTTTTTGAACAGTGTGCTCCAGTTGTCACCTGTTGCCTTTCAGATTTCAGTTTCCGATGATGTTATTTACTATAGCCTAGTAAATCAGTCGCCAAATCTGAAATGTGACACTGTTTTAATTCAGTATCACAGTTCAGTCTGCTCCCTTCAGTGGTGGAATGTAACTAAGTACATTTACTCAAGCAGTACAAATTTTAGGTAGCCCACTTGTACTTGAGTCTTGTTTTTCTATGCCACTTTCTACTTCTACTCCACTACATATTTCCCAGGGAAATATTGTACTCTATACTCCACTACAATATGTGCCAGGTTAAGTTAGACTAACAATTTAAGAGTTTTGCACAAAAAACACATAATGAGTTTATAAAATATGATGTTTTGTAATAAACTGTTTATACAAGTACAGCTGAAACAATCAATTAGTTGATTGACAGAAAACAAATTATTTTAATGTATCTATTTTGATAATTGTTGCTTCACAAAAATTTGAGGATTTGTTTCCTTTGAATAATTGAATATACCATTGTGAAACCATTACAAACCGAAGAATCAATCGATTAATGGAGAAAATAATCAGCAGATGAAGCTATAATAAAAATCATCATTAGCACCAGTCCGATATAAAATAGATCAAAATGAGCTCCACTAAACAGTAAAATCCAGCTTTTACATTAATGCAAGAGTATTAACACTCTGATGATATAATAGATCTGATATCAGTCACAGGGGACATTTGTCTGTGTTGAGGATACCTTTACTTGTAATACTTAAAGTACATATTCCTGATTATATACTTATTTCTACTCAAGCAACATTGTGAATACAGGCTTTTACTTGTAACAGAGTATATTTGTACAGTGTGGTATTAGTACTTTTACTTAAGTAAAGGATCTGAGTACTTCCTCAACCACTTGAAGTCAAGTAGACCCTTGCTGGACAGTGTGTTTCATTAAACCTCCTGTTGTATTAATACTGATCTCACAATCTGTCTGACAGCCAAATGCAAATATCCTCAAGTATTGTAATGTAGGCTACATGAATACACACAATTAGTCCTACTTTTTTTTTTAATAAGACAATATTTCCGTATCAATTGGGGCATGCATGGACAAATAACTGCTAGTTGACTTGACTTTGAACTTAATTTGCCCCTCTCTCAAAATAGGCTCAGATCTCAACGGCCTTCACTTTGTCAGTTGTATTATATTTATAGCACACAACACTGGCGTTTACTGTCCTCTCGACAGCCATGCGTGTTAGAATGTTCTTGGTATGACTTTGGCAACAGCAGAGGGCGCTTCGACCCCACAAACTGTAATGATGAGAAACCTCTCCATTCGGATCATAAGAACCACAACCCCACTGAACCTTTGGAAACTTGAAGAACCTGAACTATACAGTGCACGTCTTGTATTAAATGTAGCCGAACGAATTCGATAAAATCGATCAAATACTGCATTTTCAGCCAAACGTCATAACGAAATGAAATATGTGCAGGTACGCTGCATTGTGGAAGCTATGTAATAATAAAAGGAGCTGTAGATGAAAACAGGCCTATACGTTTACACTTTCTTAAAATATGTGCATATATTTTTGTAATATGTTATTTATTGATATATGAGATCTTTCCAATACTGTAGGCTATAGCCTACAGCAACACGTCTATAGACACAAACACATGACAGGCACGGGTTGTGGAAGACAGTGCGAGAGGTCAAATAAATAAAAAAAATATGGACAGTGTTTTCATCCCATCATGGCTCCAAAACCGGCGAATCCAATTCAAATAAATTAAAAAATAATAATATAGGGCTTGCTTGTGAGGCGTAGAGAACGTAATGTGTGGGCAGCTGCCACGCAGGTCTCAGTGCGTCTATTTCAGATTTTAAAAGGCTTGTGACGGGCAGGTCAGACGAGAGGACAACACGGCTCAGTCAGGGCGAACTGTATAGATGGTATTTAACAAGCTGCATGCTTGACCTGCACTTGATTCCTCAGTGGAACCGTCTTGTCTTTCAATAAAGAACATTAATGCAGACTTACAAAGGCAAACAATACAGATATATTGTAGTCGAGATGAGATGTTACCTGATAAGCCGAAAAAAAAATATGACAATCTGTTGTTTGTCCTCTAAGATGAATGGGGTGCTGATATATAAATGCATTACAATAACTGGGTGTTTCTGCAGCGTAATGAACTGGAATGTCAGCCCTGCACACATTACAGACACATTACACGTTGTCATCTGTTGCTGGCCTTTCACTCCTGACGAAGACGAATTGGAGCAGGTTGCAGCCGACTGTGCCCCTGTGTACCGACTGTGTGAATTATGCAGAACATGCAGATGGATAGTGTTGTGACTTCTTGACAAGGAAAACACAAAACCCGTGAGAAGTGATCAGGGAATTAGGCGACTGGCCAAAACCTTTGAGAGGTGATTCAATACGGCCTAAATCAGCCAATTTATATGGGGACAGAATAAAGAGCTGCGTGTAAAATAAGCTGTTTATTTAACACCGTCAATACAAGCTGATGTAACAGATCAAAAGTCTCAGGTCAGACGAAAAATGTAAAATAATAATTAGAATGTCAAATGAATAGAGTGGTAATAGGCCTATAGTGACATCTTAATATTTATTATAAAAATCATTTTTATTCATTTCTGAATTTAACAAATTGCCCTTGAAAAGGAACGGAAATCCAATTGACTAATACTAATAAAAACACATAATTATATATTATATATAACATATTATATATATATATATATATATATATATATATATATATATATATATATATATATATATATATATATATAATATAATATAATAATAATAAAATATAGACGAATGTACCATTGACGATTTGCATATGGACTTTTACATGTAGGCCTTTTTGCACGTTACACGATTTACTTTTAGGATTTGCCCTTCCACCATACTCATTATCTTTTTCCTTGATGACCATTCTGAGCTTTAATATTTTTCAGACATTTGTATGACTTAGCCACTTGTAACCATATTATAAGCACATTGGAGATTTGTTTTGATAAAAAAAAAAAATGTATTTAGATTATTGTCTAATTATTAATATGCGCTTTGCTAGACTATTTTAATGAAGATTCTAATCATCATCCCAACACATCTTAATCCTCTCGCCTTACACTGCAAAAACTGCCCATTTAATTCCATTTAACAGTTCAGAAATAAAATCGCATATTGAATGATTTAATAAGACATTTCGTAGTTTTCAACATTTTTTAATCCATATTCATTTGTCCCTAATACGTTGTCAATACAGTAGGCCTATCGATAAAGCAGAAAATGATGGAGAACTCCAACCATGGGCTAATAGCTAAATAAAAATCTTTAATTATTAAAATAAGTCTATATGTATATAGGAACAACTGATATTACCCTCATAAAAGCTATTACACCTTGTTATTTATTTGTTTTTGTTTTGAACGAAATATGTTTTTTAAGATTAAAGAGCACATCCAAATTGACTTGCAATTTCGTCCAGTTCCTGGTAACAGTGACTCAAATACCACGTGACCAGCGTGCTTCTATAAATACCTTTTGAGAGCTGAGGAGGATAGTATGACAGTCTGGCTGGATACCTACCCAACCCTGTGCGTAAAAGATATTTTGGAAAGATACTTGGATATCCAAAAGTAGCTTTTTTTAATGAGCTACAGCATAAACTGATCACAGACGGAAACAATCGCATCTCAAGAAAACACAAGTCCAGATTGGTGCAAGATCTGATCATCTTTGACTGTTTGTTTTTTAACGCCTGAAAACCAGACGTTTTCTGCTCGATGAGAACCTCGCACGGCCCTGCTTGACCCGCCTCGGACGACCAGGACTCGCCAAATCCACAGGTCAAATAGTTATTTATCTTTTCAATAGATTCTAGCTATGTGTGCATTCAGTAGTTGGAGATAAAGTCTGGTGTGGTTGTAAGGGGGAGAGGGAGAGTGTGTGCCAGCTCTCGCTCAGTAGCCTTACCGGACCAGAAGAGGAGGAACTCTGGGAGAGAAGGGGAAGAGAAGCGGCGTCTCCGAGGATGACTTTAGGGACGGATATGTCCGACAGCTCTGCATTGTCCGAAGATGTGGACATCGATGTGGTTGGGGGTGACATATCGGTTGGAAAGGATGGGAAGTACATTCACCACGACTTTAACTTGGACAATGACTCGGACGATAATTACTCCCAGAACGCGGCCGAGAGGGTTTCCTCTCCCGGGCTCAGCAGCTCCGACTGCCCGTCAGACCAGATGGGGTCCACCGCAGAGGTCGGCACCGTGATCGGGGAGAAATCCAGAAAAAATGCTCTTGTGAAGCCACCGTACTCTTACATCGCTCTGATTACCATGTCCATCCTGCAGAGCCCCAAGAAACGTCTCACTCTCAGTGAGATCTGCGAGTTCATCAGCAACAGATTCCCTTACTACCGGGAGAAATTCCCCGCGTGGCAAAACTCCATTCGCCACAATCTTTCCTTAAACGACTGCTTCGTGAAAATCCCACGAGAGCCTGGCAACCCCGGGAAGGGCAACTACTGGACCCTCGACCCGGATTCCGCAGACATGTTCGACAACGGGAGCTTCTTGCGCAGGAGGAAGCGCTTCAAGAGGCACCAAACTAATGAAATCCTCAGGGAGTCTGGTGGCTTTCTTCCCGGGTTTGGATACGGGCCGTATGGATACAACTATGGACTTCAGCTGCAGAACTTCCACGCAGCCCACAACCCGTATCACCCACACCACACAGGTGGTTCATTCCCATTCCCTAACGCCCCCTGCACCTTACCCTCATCAGCCTCCATATTCCCTGCGCCGCACCACCTTCCCTCCCTTTTAGGGGCCGATTTAAGAAAGCCTTTTTACCCTCAACTAAGCCCGTCTCTGCCGCCTCTCAAGACGGACTCCAGCACCCCGAGTCGGCCTTCGTTCTCCATTGACAATATCATTGGTGCGGCCAACTCCACCGCTTCTTCCTACAGCGCGCAGCCGGGCAGCCAGGCTCAGATCCTGGCAATATTGACCCCAGCACTGGCCTCTGCTTCCAATCATATGAACCTATCACAGGACAGCATATTACAACCGGGGCCTCAGGGCCAGACTTTTTCCAGCAAAACCCCGAATATAAACACTTGTCCTTTCTAAAAAAAAAAAAAAAAAAAAAAAAAAAAAAAAAAAGGCAAGAATGAAAATCTTTTATTAAAAAGCCAATTATGGCGTCGTCCTATGTGAAGGTAGGCTGTGCATTCTTGGTGAAATAAGAGTGTTTTGGCTCTCCCTACTCCCTGACAATGTAAGAGGAGACAAAGGTTTATTTATGGTTTGTAAATATGTGTATAATATTGAGAGACAAAAGCAAGAGAAACTCGGAGAAGGATCTTTTAAAAACAATGCTGGCCTACAATCTGGCATGTGACCTCCATTGGTCAATGGGAGAAAAATATCCTTACTTTACTTAAGTTAAAAAAAATGTGTCACCCATGGCTACGGGGATGTTTTGCGACTTTTTAAAATATAAATTACAAATTTTATTATGATTTTGTATTGTTTTTATTTTGTGCATCGTGAGAAAATGGCACTGTTGTTGTTGTTGACATAGGCTGACAGAGACGGCAAACTCAGGTTTTACTTAGAAAGCACATGGAGACAAAGGGGGGTGTTTGTGACACAAAGGAAAATAAACATTTCCCACTACCAGTCCCTCGTCCCCTGAGGTTCCTCTACATGGGGAATTGTGACAATATCATTTCATGTTCTTGGTAGACACGTAGCTATGCTATGTGGTTTTGGTATAAAAGAGCGCATTACCTCTCTCAACCTTTTAATTGTTGTTCGTTCCTATCTATTTCACAATTTTACTCTGTAGAAACATACAGTATGTCCTGTGTTGCCAATAGAGAGAGACACCTAAATGTTCATAGGTCATTTTTGTTGTTGTTGTAATGACAAGAATAATAAATGTTTGTGGATTTGAAAAAAACAGCAAATTTCTTTTATTGCATGGAAAGTTGATGCGTCAGAGTTCACAAAAGGGTCTATGAATTAAATGTATGCATGCTGCTTTTGCACAAAAAAATGTAACTTACAAATGAAAGTCCAACGTTTTCTTTCTTCTGATTTTAAATTTAGTTTTATGTGTTTCCTTTTATTAGGCTATTATTATGTGTTTAAAGTCAGCAAAAGATTTTAATATTCCATTTATATTAGGCAATATATCTATTTGCTCATGAAGGTAACATTTGAATATGTATTCTTGTTCTAATCATTCAGATTGTAAATATAGCCTAATGAATTCACGTGTAGGCACTCACCAATGACAACAAGGTGATCAGACAAAATAGAGCAGTCTCTTAGTAATGCAGTTGATTAAGACTCGTTTTAGGTGTGACAAACGCACACATTTCAGTTCAAATATTTTCAAACGCGACTTGATGTATATGGCAGTCGTGAATACCACGCAACAGTGGGCAAGTATTCCTCTTGTGTGGCTCTCGCTCGCTTGTAAAGGACCATTTTCTAGTAAGTTACAAAGGCCCTAAATGAATGGGGACGTTAGCGGGCCTCGGCGGTCTGTAATTGAAAGTGAACAAGGATATACCCACGGTCTTTTGGGCTTTCGTTGCTAATTTGTAGCAGCATTTTTCATCAGGCTGCTAATCCACCATAATGCGGCTTTTTGGCAGTTTGTTGATGTTGTCAGTGTGGACCCCTGGCCCAAGGGAGTGAATGTGCGCCCAGCGAGCGGTCCCCTGTGAGACCAGCCACACACATTTAGTCCCTGAAAAGCAATCTTCTCTAAAGGCCCTCGGTTTGCTCCGCTTTCATGTCATCCGTGTTGTCTCAGAATACATATAAAGGAAGCAGTGGGACTCGTCCGGCTACAGAAAACAGGCCTATTGGTCTTTTTCAGAGTTGTTGGAGCACATGTTTCCAGACAGAAGGGGGGGTGTTAAGCCTCTTTTATTCACCAAATCTGTGTGCAAATGGTTAAATTAGTTTGTGGGTGTTTTGACAGATGATTATTAAGGATGAAGGGTGGGAGGGCTGACTCCTATGTTTTCCCTCAGCACAGCTCACTGAAAGTCTTTGAAACGAAAACCAACACATACTTTATTTATCCAGACACTGCCTTTATTTTCTTCCCTTTTGTCTCTCTCTTTCTCTCTCTCTCTCTCTCCCCATCTATAGGTGCAAATTGGACAATTGATAAATATCGCAGAAGGATTTGGGAAATATCTTTTTTATTTGTATCCGTGATGCTAATTGATATCGCTGCATATATAATTTGCAGAGTAAATGAGGTGGAAAAAAAACATTAGCAGGCTATTGAAGTTTTCTGTGCACACTGGCTCTGACAGGGAGTCATTACGCACCGCATCAGTCCATTAAAATCCACATGAAGCGTTTGCAGAGGTGGTTAAAAACCATTTAAATAACGGTAGGAAAGAAAACTAGGCCAATAAAAATCTCGGGACACAAAGCGTAAGGCGCGCGCGCACGCGCGCACACGCACGCACTCCAGATCTGCCATGAAGAAGGCCCGGGCTTTGAAAATGGACGATTTGAGACTGAACTCATTTTATTTCTACGGATTTCAGCTCGAATGCGCACCAACAGACTGTCCATCTCCTCTGTAAGATTACAGGCTTGTGACTAGAATAGACCAAGAACTTGCTCTTCCTCAAACTACCACAAACACTGAACACATTAGACATCCATGGGCCCATTTTTTTTCCCCAGCGCCCTTTCATTTTTCATGTACAGTGAGTCCTAATTGGTTCTCATCGCCGCTGACACATACCCGCAAGGAAACGAGGATCTTTCCACGTTTCCTTGCGGGTATTAATGTTTCCTTGCGGGTTGTCATTTAAGGACCACCCACAGTTATAGAGCGTCTTTATTTAGGCACCACGACATCCGTCATTTTTCGTGACGTTTTCTCGAGCGAAATAAGGGGTGAGTGATATGTGAAGTGACAGACAAATGACTCAACAGTCACCAAAACACATTTATACATTTCAAGGCAATTCCCATCTTTGTCTAACCGCTCCCATATGCCCTAATGGGCGTGTAAGCAGACTTAAACCAGTATTTCGTGCTGTTCTAATTTATTTATAGACTTAGATGTCAACAGAAATGTAGATTCCTTTCTTCTTCAAAATATTTGCTCCTTCTAGGATACTCGGGGAAAGTGCCATGACATGATTAGTATGCCTACAGACCGTATTATTACGCTATTATCATTATTATCATCATCATCAAATTTTATTAGAGTTTCATGTTAAACAGCGCGTGACAGCAGGGGATTACATGAAATCGTTTTGCTTAAATCTTCCTCTGCCTTGCCAATAATGTTATGTCCCTGATCGATGCCTATTGCATTGCTGCGTCTTGAAGGACACGAGGACACAGGCTGTGCTGACAGCACGAGGAAACCGTGTGTGTGTGTGTGTGTGTGTGTGTGTGTGGGGGGGGGGAATAGAGATGTCAGGCCTCAAGGTTACGCTCGTCAATTGAAACTGTTAAAAGCCATTCTTCGCCAACTGTAGCTAATACAAGATATAATAAAATATAATGAAGCTCTATACAAAGCTTAGGCCTAGATGTACCTATACAATACACACTGGCCTATGCTTTAATTTAATCTATAATGGTATTGTGTGAAGGTCTAGATCATTAACTTAGTGGGAATAAACATGGACACAGGACCTATTGAAGATCTTTTGATCTGAAACTAGTCATATTATCCCCCTAATAATTAAATCGGCATTTTAACGGACTGATCTATTATGCTAAAAACAAGATGTTGCCAGAAAATCAAGACACGCGGAAATAGCAGGTGGTGCTAGTAACAAAAGAGCTGTACAACATTGTTATTGCTTGTATATTTCTGTTCCTCACTGAAAAAGGGACAAAAGCAGTTTTTAGATTTTGAAATTCGACTAGTTTCATCCGAGTCTCCTGAACTTTGCTGCACAAAATAAAGGCCCCAAGAATAGAGACACACCAGGCCATCTCTGTTCAACTGGATAGGCTACTGCTGTAGCATTAAGGAGTGCACTAATAATGAAAACGAACCACTCACATTTTATTTAACACACACACACACGCACGCACGCACGCACGCACGCACACACACACACACACACACAGTTATTGGGGACGCTCTCCCCTCATAAACCAGCAACCTTTCCAGCCTAAGCGTTCTTACTTTTCGATTAAACAAATAGGACTACACTTTATCCCTATACCAACTATGTGTGCGCGCGGCAGACGAGCACGCCCCCCACCCCAACAGAGGAATGTTGGCCCGGTCCGCAGCTCCCCGGCCTGGAGGAGAGGCGAGCCGCGGCTCTGAATGCACCGCCGCTATAAATCACAGCCTCCCCTCGCTGCTCCCAGTCTCCCTCCAGCCTCCTTGTTTTTGCAACAGACAGAGGAATCCTTCGCTTAATTAATTTAGAATGTGTAAATAAAGCGAGGACAGTGAACTCGCCATCATCTCTGGAAACACAATATTAACTTTGGAAGATCTTCGCCCCGCCGACTCTGACACACTAAACGAACACCTGCTGCAGGAAAAAAAAAAAGGGGAAGGGACACAGACACACACACACACACACACACACACACACACACACACACACACACACACACACACAGACACACACACACACACACAGGGCAGGGGTATTAATGACTGCAGATATTAGCCTGCAAAGATCACCAGAACATGATAGCAGGTGATACCTGTCATTCAGGCCTGTTTTAGAAGAGTGAGGTGTGCGTTTACTGTAAAGTCTGGTGTCTTCTACAATCTTGGTTTCCCGTTTGTTGTTTTAAGTTTTTGATCAGATATTTTTCTCCCTAAAACATTTTAGATGAATGGATTATGAAACTGTTGGGGCAGTGTTCAAATTAAAGCTGTTGGAACACGTTGCTGACATGTAGGCTATTGGTGAATACAAAGAACTCTCCCTGTTTTTACTTGAGACATAGCCTACGTACAGTTGGAGCTGCGTCTGCTTTAGGCTGCATGACAATGACAACATTACCAAGCACGTTATACGTCTCTGAGTGTCCACACAAATTGCACGAAAGGATTAAGATGAGACAGCAAATTACGCGCAGGTGCCAGGATTAAACAAAAGGCATAATAGGCTACAAAAGTACACACACACACACACACACACACACACACACACACACACACACACACACACACACACACACACACACACACACACACGAGGCATGTCTTGATCCATTAACCGTGAACAAATGCCAGGAGATAGGAAGTTAACAGACAGACTGAGCCACACGCACATTTAAAACTGATGAGATCCTGAAACAACAATAAAGCGTTGACAATGTGACCGCTTAGCAGGGGCGTACAGAGAATATGAGAAAATATAGTTGTTTTTTTCTTCATCTCAGCTGCCATCAGGTTTATCACCTGCTGGAACGTCAATTGTTTTTTAATTTATTTTTATTTTTTTAGCTTTGGGTTTCTCTAAATAGTTTATATGCATTATTTGCATATAGGCCAAGGATAATATATATGATAAGATTTCCATCTTTTAGCCTATATCAACTGCAGGAGTAGAAATTTTGCTAAAATTAACAGTTAATCATCAGTTTTTGTGACCCCCGCACTTGAACTACATTGCAGGGAGCTCAGGTGGTCTCATGTGGGGGAGAGCTGCCCTCTTGCTCCCCTTAACTCCAGCACTGGTGTGAGGTAAAATCAACACGGACTATTGAAACCATGTATAGCCTCAATGCATTAAATTAAACATTTTTTTTCTCTCTCAATGGGGACCCTCTGTGCCTTTCAATGTCCTCTGGTGTTCCTCGGGCCTCATTTTGGGCAACGTGAGCCTTCTCCATCAACTCCTGTCCTCGGTTGGGCTTTACTGGGTCGCACTAGAGGAAGGGCGAGTGTGCAGCACTTTAATCGCTTTGATAGAGAGGCGCAGCTGCTGCTGGTCGCTCGCACACACAATCGGCGGTGTCATGCGGGCGTTTTTACTGGCTTCTTCTTCCATTTGACCTTTGATGCCAACGCATTAAACTCCCAGCTAGGACTCACTGCGACTGATGGCAGCGGCCCGACCCATTTATTATACCCCATGATTACTGATTTAGGATTTAAACGTTTTTCCCGTGGCTTTTTCTTCTATTGTTAAATTTTCTTCCCACAGGCCAAAAAAAAAAAAAAAAAAAAAGGCGTTTACATTGAATCTCCGTATTGCTATTATCTTTCTGTGTCAACTAATCATTCAAATACAAATCTTAAAATAAACAGTATAGGCTACTGCATACTTTTTTTCTCCTTCTAATTAAGACATTTGAGCCTAATTTGTCTAATTAATATGCCAAGAATAATCTGAGGACAAATGTTGCCTTTTACTTAACTTTGTTGGAAACACAAATGTAGCACACACATAAGGCGTTTCAGTGCAATCACTATGAAACTACACGATTTTCAATGTGTCTGCTTTCTTAACTAGCCTATCATATGCATCGGTATCCTCCTAATGGTTTTTAACAGTGCAATGATTATAGCCTACTTCAAACGGTGAGGGAAATCAAAACAAGTTAAACAAAAGTTTAACTCAGGGTGTGATAGGAGAAATACCAAGGACACGGCAGCCTCAAGGTGAAAATGAAACGTTGTTTATCTAATCCTTTTCAGCGTGAAAGTGTGTTTTTGAAAAGTATAGGGGAAAACCTCGCGATAAAATTGACGTTTACCATCCAGAGTGAAATGCGATCAGGCTGAGGTCGTGGGGCCAAACTTTTTAAGACTAATGTTTATTTAGAGAAGTGAGCGCTGTCTATGGGACTCCCCGTTCTCCTAGAATGCTTCACTAATGTCTTTACCAGGACCGAGCAGACCACCAGCAAGACTGCATGCAGCTCCCTGGAGCCTGTTGTGGCCTTTTCAAACAGGGCTGCATTCAGTGCAAGATACTGTGTCGCTAACCCACCGTTAAAACCAGGCGGAATATTAGCAAGTGGATGGAACAAAGTTTACCCTTTTTGAGATGCATTTTTAATAAAACATCTAATGCAAAGTAAAATGTTGACCTGACCAGATTTAGCTTTTTTGTAAAAAAAACAACATGTCACTTATTTTATCCACTTGCAGCTAAATTATTTTCTGATATGATATTTACCTTTCTTTCTGGTTATCTGCTTGGTTTGTGAGCTCCCTCTGTGAACATCCAATCTTTGTACTACCCTAGAGAAGTACGTTACTGAAATAATAGTATCATCTTTCAAAAACATATTTTCCATCTTTGAGTCCTAAGCTGCTATGTATTGTCATTAAAAAGATATTCCTAGGTTACAAATCTTTCTTAATTCAAAAATATCCCATAAAGTGCTCATATTATGCTCATTTTCAGCTTCATAATTGTATTTAGAGGTTATATCAGAATAGGTTTATGTGGTTTACTTTTCAGTAAACACCATATTTTTGTTGTACTGCAAATTGCTGCAGCTCCTCTTTTCACCCTGTGTGTTGAGCTCTCTGTTTTAGCTACAGAGTGAGACATCTCACTTCTGTTCCATCTTTGTTGGGCATCGCACATGCGCAGTACTTAGGTAAGCGCTACAAGCTAGTCAGAAGCAGAGTATGAGGGCGTGCGACGCTAGCAGCTAGCCTAGCTAGCATTATAACGTGTGTTACAAAGTGACGCACGTTCGTCACAGAAGTAAAGGCTGGACTACAATCGAGCTGTTTGGAGCAGTTTGTGAACAGTGTTTTCTGTTGGAGATGGTAAGTCCCTTTGGGGTGGACTTTGGGCTTTTTCACTTTGTAAACTGATTACATGCACAAAAAAAGACATATAACACAATAAAGGAAAGGGGAAAAGCCCAAAAGCATAATATGAGCCCTTTAATGAACTTGCCAAATAAGCAAAACACATCAGGAAAAAGGCATTATCTCACCCATCTTTTTGATTAATTTAAAGAAAAAGTTCCATAATAAAGTGTAAAAATTGACATATTTACAGCATGTCCCCAGTCCCTGGAGAGCAGCAGCAGCGTGTTTTCTTACAGTTTGTAAAATTGAATTAGATACGGTGGGGAACCTGACCTCTCGCCAGACCCGCATATTTTTCACCCCTCAGGTTTTAGTGTTCTTTGGGTATTTTTGTTTTCTCAGCTGGAACTGCCATTAGACATTGTGTCCGTGCCGTCCATTTCTATCTTTACCATCTCTCCTCTCTAACCCCTCAGCAGGGTCCCCTCTCAACCCCCCAAACACCTCACTTTCTCCTCCTCCGGGCAGCTGACACCCCCGCCACCAACGTTGATCTGAGCTGCAGACTGGACAAGGCTGCAACACAGGCAGCTCTGCAGACCACAGGCATGCGCACTGCGCACACAGTATACCCAGAGGAAAGCACATGTGTACACAAAGGAAAGTATGTAGGCCCAGGACCTTCTGTCGAGTGATAGTGCAAATCACACTGCAACTTTGTTTCTTTATGAATATTTTCAAAAAAAAAGACATATAACACAATAAAGGAAAGGGGAAAAGCCCAAAAGCATAATATGAGCACTTTAATGAACTTGCCAAATAAGCAAAACACATCAGGAAAAAGGCATTATCTCACCCATCTTTTTGATTAATTTAAAGAAAAAGTTCCATAATAAAGTGTAAAAATTGACATATTTACAGCATGTCCCCAGTCCCTGGAGAGCAGCAGCAGCGTGTTTTCTTACAGTTTGTAAAACTGGGAGATTTATGAGAAGTATAATTTTGATGCTTGTAGACATAATTTTCCATACAGACCAAGCGAATGTGGTATGCTTCAAAATGACATTGTGTTAAAGGATAACAAACATTGGCTAATGACTTGTTAAAATTAATTTCACGTCATCCTCTAATAGTTACTGCTAATTTTTTTTAAAGATTTACATTCAAATATAAGGTGCTTCATGAAACAAAAAACAATTGTTTGGCTTGACATTGTATAATGGTAGTTATTTTGCTCAAACTTGGTTAGTGCTGGAATATGAAGATCGTCAGTCTTCAAGATGGCCGCCTTTTTCTCTGCAACTTATTGAGCAAAAGTGCCTGTACAATTGCACCCAATATAGGCCCATATGATTCTTCAGAACATAAGAGCCCTGAGGGGCCACAACAGCAGTTAAAGAATCAGCAGCATCACATCCTGCAAGCAGCTACTTCACTGGAGAGGCAGAGTGTACAGGAAGAGTCGAAGGACGGATGGAAAAACAGGGATGGAGAAAGAGAGATCACAGACATACTATGGTATTACTATCTTCTTATATTTATTCTCTGTATGGCTGATATTGGTGCACAAAAGACTTATTTATTCTCTCCATGTGCAATGACAGACAATCCAGAGCACCATGCTGATGGTCTGAGCATATGCACGCTCATATTGTATGGATATGCACACACATGATGTACAAAAGTCAATGTGTCAGGAGGGTTTAAAATAGGAAACTTTTCTTGTGTGACTTGCTCAGCTTTTATGTAGTTAAAGTGTGACCACGCAGATGTGCAGGTAGACAAAACATAATAGAGTTTGAATGAAAATACAAAACACACGCATGCACATTTTTACATCTGTGATTACATTTGTGTGCGTGTCTATGTGCGAGTGCACAGAGTGCCCAGGTTCAAAGGCGAGGTGAATGAAAAGGCCAAAGATGATAAGGCCACTCTGAGGCTCCTTATAGAGGAGAAATGTCACACATAAAGAAAGGAAAGCAGAGCAGAGAAACAATTGCCTCCACAGCGAGAGGCTGATGCTGGGGTGAAGTAGCCTGAGATTGCACTCTGAGTAGAGGTAAAGGGGCATCTGATCACGTATGTATGTGTATGCGTGTGTGTCTGTGTGTGTGTGTGTGTGTGTGTGTGTGTGTGTGTGTGTGTGTGTGTGTGTGTGCGTGTGTGTGCGTGTGCGTGTGCGTGTGCGTGTGCGTGCGTGTGCATTTGGATGGGGGGAGGTTATTGTTGTTCATGACTAGTAGAGTCATTTCAAAGGGCTAGAGGCGCGGCTGGATGATGGATTGGAAGCTGAAGGGGCGAGCAGATGGGTAAGTAGAGAAAGTGAGGTTAAGTGGCAGTTAGATGTAGCAGATCTAAGCTGATCAAGTGTGTGTGTGTGTGTGTGTGTGTGTGTGTGTGTGTGTGAGAGAGAGAGAGAGAGAGAGAGAGAGAGGAAAGCAGAGTTATACAGATATGCTATATTTTAGGGAGTGCCACCAAGAAAATTGTAGTGTGAATATTGTATTTGTGACAGATTCCGCACTTTTTATACCATTTGACATTAGCGTTTGATGGTGCTGCTGCTCTTTAGCTCCTCACTCCCTCTAATGATGTGTTCGCACAGTGAACCACAGGATCGACAGCTCACACTACAAGTCCACTCATTTATAATAGTGGAAGCAAGTGAGTGTGTGGACGATGAGCAAGCTTGTTGTAAATGTAAACCTTCCCTGTTCACTGGCCATCCGCAGCTGTAAAAAACCAATCTGCACTCTCTAGTTGATGTATAGGTGTGTGTGTTTGATCATTCTACCTGGCAGCAACAACATGGAAAAGAAATTGGCTATATGTATTCAAAGCTTTCCAATACCAATCTGAAGTCAGTATGTTGAGTTTTGTTCTGCTGAGTTTCAACCTAATTTGAGTCAGTCCCATACATCTTTAATCAACTATATTATGGCGCAAAAATGATTACATGTTTAAGTAAACACAAAGTATGGGAACACTATATTCCGCCAACACAAACAATCTTCTGTACCAGCACCACTATTTTGCAATTCCACTGTAATGTTTTCAAATGCGATAATTTAACTTCAGTAAGAAAACATAAACTCAGAATCAAGGTCAAAGCAATGCTTAGAATGACAACTTCATGGTTGGTTTGTGGTTTGGCAAAAAAAAACGAAAGGTTAACCAACAGCAGAAAACCTCTTGGTACAGTATGAACTGTGAAACAAAGCTATTGGAGTTTTAGACATCATTCAACACCACCAGTGAAAACAGCGGTAATAAGCACTTGCCACTGAGCTAATATAGGTTGTTGAAACAATGCAATACTATGAAAGGCAACATCCAAAAAAGAACGTGGTCAAAAAAAACTGCAGTTTCATGCGGCCACTAAATAACATGGGCCTCATTCTGTTAGGGTTGTGTATGTTCTGTTTCCTGTTTTATTTTGAAGTCTCGGATTTCTCCCTTGTCTCGTCTGGTTTTACTTCCTGTCTTGTGTTTTCCCGCCTGTTTGATTGTTTTGCCTCGCCCTGATGTGTTCCACCTGTTGTATCTCCTGTCCCTTGTTTGTCCTCGTTACGTGGTGTATTTAGTCTCTGTTCTGTCTTTGTTTCTTGTTGGATTATTGTGCTCTGTTCAGTGTAGCTTGTGATTTGCCTGTTCCTGCTTTTCTATTTTTGCCAGCTGTTCCAGGACTCCTTTTGTTTGTTTGGACTTTCATTTAAGTATCCTCGAGCTTACTCGTGTGTTTGCCGTCTCTGCACTTGGGCCCTACATCCTCTGAAACCGTAACACATTCACCAATATCTTCCTAAGATTGGGTCTCATTCACCAATACCTTCCTAAGTTTTTTCTCAAATTTGTTCTTAAGAAAGTCCCTAAGAAAAGTCTACATCTGATTCATGACGTGTTCTCAAACAGCAGAATTGTTCGCAGGTGTGTTCTTAGAATGATGAATCTGCAATGTCTTCGTAAATTGAAAGCTCGTGCCCGATGCTCCTATTTAGCATAGGTTAAACGCCCCGTTAATTCCCATAAAAGGGCATGAGATGGCAGGGCCGTGTACGCTTAGGGAAAAGTCAAAAAGACGTGGTAAAGACGGTGGAGACCTCGACTCCAAATGAAAGAAAAACGTTAGTAGTTCTGAAGCGCATGTACTGCTAGAAGAAGTTAGCGAAAAAAAAAGACATCCTATATAGTAGCGTCAGTATTGGATACAAAGCAGCAAGTAAAACCGATGCATGGAATGCAATTACTCCTGCAGTGAACGCTGTATCCGGAGAAGGGCACAGAACTGATGAAGTAAAAAAGAAATGGTTTGATCTGAAATCTGAGGCAAAAATAAATAAATACGACATTGTGTGGTGTAGTCCTAATCTGCAGAAATATGCATACTTTGGGCATATAAATGGCATGATCAATCACTTACTGTTGGATGGCAAGGTTCCCGTTAACATAATTGATGTGAATTGAAGGCAAAGCAAGACAAGTTCAAGTTACTTTATATTAACAATATTTATATAGGCCTAGCACAATTCATACACAATGGCAATTCAAAGTGCTCTACAAATGAGCAGAAGTGCAAGTGTAGTGTGTATTTATTAAAACAAACCAACATATAATGAAAATAATTAGTAACAAAATTAAAGAGAGAAATATAAAGCTCTCTATTGTGCGAAAGAGTGCTCTTGAGTGTGCGTAGATTCTGTTCTTACCTAAGAACAAATAATAAAACATTGGTGAATGCCAGAATATTCATGAAAACTGCGTAAGTGGGGTTCAAGAACCAATTTCTTCTTAAGAACGTTTGGTGAATAAGGCCTAATGATACAATAACAAAACTAGCCACACTATTGGCTCTGTGAGGCTGCTAACATGCTCACAATAACCATGCTAACATGCTGACGTTTAGGAGGTAATGTGGCCGTATTTGGCATCATAGTTTAGCATTTTAGCATATGCTAACATGAGCTGTTTATCAATAAATGTTAAAAAAGTACAGCTGAGGCTGGATGGGTATGCCATTCATTTTGCAAGTTTTTGGTAATAAACCAAAGTATTAGATACATTTCTGGGCCAGATGATGGCGCTATACGTGAAGTCAGGGGATCAAAGTTCATAGAAAGTACAACTGATGTGAGGGTGACAATTTCCACCAACTGCAGAACGTCTGCGGATCCGCTCCGGAACGGCGGCGGAGTCAATAAGTTTCCCTAAAGTCAATGTGTATTTTTGTGTAATGTGTATTTTCACTGACAGCGGAACAGCTGCGTTCCAACTCCGTCCCAGCTCCGGCGATCTGGAGGAGATACGCAGAGCTTCTATTTTTGCCGGACGCCGGAGAGCTCCTTATGCGGGACAGGAAGTCGAGCACAGAAACAAAATAAAACATCCGGTTAATTATCAAAATTAGAATTTTCCCTGCAAATCCAGACCTGGTGGGTATTGAAGGATGGCAGAGCACGGAGCCGACACGCAGCGGAGCTGATCCGCAGCCATACTGCAGTTGGTGGAAATGAGGGGTTAGTACCAAATCTTGTGGCAATCCATCCAATATTTGTTGAGAATTTTTATTCAAAACCATAAATATCAACCACATGGTGGCGCTAGAGGAAAAATCAGAGGATTATTAAAGTCAGTAGGCTTTATCCTCAGGGGAACGTGAATATTTGTACACAATTACATGAATGAGCCATGCTGTAGCGTTTACAGTATGATGGGGAGGATGTGATCCAGGTACGAAGGCAGGGGCTGTGCCTCAGAGAGAGAGAGAGGGTTGGGCCACAGGCTTGGGGGGTTTGGCCATCCAGGTGGCATGCTTGTCCTGGGCCAGCCAGTGCTGCTGTCACAGACCATTGTGGCTGTGTGGGATTGATGAGGAGCAGCAACAGGATGACTAATGGCTGCTGGGAAACAGGAACAGGAAGAGGAGGAGATGAGAAAAGGAAGACGTGGAGGAAGAGAACTCAAGTTGCAGGTAGATATGCAAGGGAAAATAAAATTGCATACAAGAGGTTTTGTGAGGCTTTGCGAGCATCAAATGGAAAAAAAAAAAACGACAGGACAGATTGTTGATGCTCAGTCTGTAGACTGGAATGTCAACCAGTTTAGCTTTCAAGCACTTCGTTAAGTATCAGTGTCTGCTGGACATTGATAAAATGATACAATTGCTGTGCTCTTGAATGGAGGCTCTCCCGCACTCCCTCGTCTTTTTTTTTCATGAGTTATCAGGAAATTCCTAGCAAAGTGTACTTCATAGTAAAGCTCCCATTTAACAAGAGTTTTTTTTTAACTATCTGGTCCAACTAAGAGAAATACCGGGCTGGATCATAATCAGTCGTGGGCCAAATCGTTTATAAAAAAAATAAATAAATAGAGTAAATACGTCATACCATTAAAAAATATTTAGACCACACAACTCTGATGATGTCATGTGAATTATTATGTTTGAGAAAGGGAATACTAAGGTGACTTTCTAACATTGATTATATGACAAACGCCACCCACCATTACAACATGTGGGCACTCTGTCAAAGCTCAACAGTTCTTACACAATAAATATCTCTAATCCCTGGCATGTTCCAGGGACTCTGGGCCCTGAGTCCCGCCCCATCCCCCGGCAGTGCTCCAGATTCCACCCACCTGCTACTCCAAGAAGGTTAAAACAAACAGTATTTGCAAATAAAGTCTGGTCTTAACCTCTCTTTCCGCTGAATCTGCTCTCCCTTTCTTACTCCTCTCCAATTATCCTAATCCTTCCACCCACTCTGTGATGTTTCCTCTCTTTTTTTCCACCCTGACAGCCGCCAAGGGATGTAACGGCTGATGTACGAAGGGTAATGGTCCTCCTCTTCCTCCTTGCACCCCTGCTTTCCTCTGCTGTTAGTTTGCTCGGTGGCTCTCCCTCCCCTAATTCAATTCTACATGCTTTTCTTGGCTTGACTGGCTCCCGTCTCCATTCAACAATTTTTCCCTCTGCCTCCGTCATTTGTTCTCTGACCTCCTTGCTGTCTTCATTAAATCCTTCTTCACTCTTTTTGTTAGACCTCATTTTTAGACTCTTCTCCCACCCTTCATCAATTCCCAGCATTCTCTGTCTCTTTTCGCTCCCCTCTTTCTGTCTCTCTTGCTCCCAGTTGCTTGTGTTTTGAGTGCTGCCTCTGATTTGCAACCTCTGGATGTACCCCGTCTTGCTCTCCTTCTCCGGGCCGTCTGCCTCCCTCAGAGGGAGCAGCTCACTGGGGCTGAGAGGGGTCACGCCTGGGTGAGGGATATCACTCCCTCTATCTCCTACCTTTCCTTTCCTTATTCATCTTTTAACTCCCTCTCTCCTCTATATCTCTTTCTCTCCCTTGTTGTCTTGTTCTCTTCTCTAGACATTCCTCCTCCTTCTTTCTCTTCTTTTTCCTTCCTTTTATGCTTCAAGTGACATACTTGATTTTTTTGAATTGCTTCAGAAACACACCAGGCCAAAATCCCATTCCAAATCTACCTTTAAAAACAGGAAATAAAATTATATTTATGATCGCCCATATACTGCTATATATATATATATATATATATATATATATATATATATATATATATATATATATATATATGGGACATATTTAAAGGTATATCACTGTGTATATCTGAGTGTAGAAGTGTGTGAGAGTGCTGATGAATGATTGTACATGTGTCAAGGAGATGCTGTTGAAGAGCTTTGTGTACACAGATGCAGAAAGAGAGAGAGTGTGATGAGGAATAAGGAGACAAAAGGGAGAAGATGGAGATAGAGAGAGAAAGAAATAGAAACCGTCTGGTGTGTGTTCTTGTGGGGGGCAACTGATGGGATCGTCTTCCCCCCTCGGCCCCTCCCTGGCCCCAGCCAGAAACCTCCAGGGGTCCCTGGGTTCCTGAGGAAAAACATCTCGGCCCCCATCACCCCTGAACCTAGTGCTGGGCTGTTTACCTTGGCTGGGCTGCCTGACAGCTTTACTGATGTTACATACAGGCACACAGGGACCCTGATTCAGAGAGGGAGAAGGGAGCAGGAGCACAGGGAGAGAGGAGGAGGAGGAGGAGGAGGAGGAGGAGGAGGAGAGCAGGATAGATGGGGAATGGAGGAGTGACGAGAAGGGAGGGGAGGACAAATGGCACAAGTTGATGTGAAGAGCAATTTCTATTTAAAGGAGAGAATATAGAGTGGTAGAGGAGGCGGGAGAGGGAGAGGTGTGAGGGAGCGAGAGTGTTAGCTTACTCTGATCTTAATCGCCGCGATCAGATCCATTTGGGGAGATCTCCAGAGGAGAGCGCTGTTCAGAGGGCAACAGAGTGCACACTGAGTACACACCAAGAAGAAATATTGCCGGCAAAAAGTCTGCACTGGAAATACAGGCATTCGTTTTCATCAGCTTTCTATGTAGATCGCTGTGTACATTGAGCAATATTTTGTTTTTAGGATCATTGCTCAGTGTAGTATGTGAGATTTGAAAAGCAAATGTGGACTGGAGACTCAATATTTTGACAGGAGCTAGCGTTACTCATTACAGTGTGGTGTAGAAATGTATAGGCACTTTCCATACTGTTCATGGGGAGAGGATGGACCAGGGAGGGGGCTACTGCCACTCACTATACAAATGTTGACACAAGTATACCATATCCATTTTAAATAAATGAACATTATCAACTTGCAAAACAAAGCATCATGAAAACTCCCTTATTCATTCAACTATAACAAATATGATTTATGAGTTAGGGAGGCTGTGAAATAGGGAGCAGAATTTGGTCAAGATTCAGTAGAAATGTCCCAGATGTTGGTGGAAGAACAAAAAAGGAGCTCCTTTTGATGATAATTGGAATTTGCATTCATCATTTCAGGACAAAACTTCCCCTCATGCGCGGCAGTTTGTCTATTTGTAGGCGTTTGTTTGTCCATTTCTGGGCCATGATGCTAGGCCGGGCCGGGCCGGGCCGGGCCGGGCCACGGGGGTTTCTGCGATGGGGTGGGAGGTCTGTGTTTTGCAGCTCAGAGCTTTAAGTATTGTTTGTCTGTCCTGAGCAGCTGGACAAGCTGTAATAATACAAATGGGCCTTTGAACATGCTGCTGTGTTGTGCTGCTCTGGCTTGGGTTACATCACGCATGCATGCGCGCGCACACATACACACACACACACACACACACACACACACACACACACACACACACACACACACACACAATCGCATACACATGCACACAAAGTCATACCAAAAACACGTTCACACACAATCCTGAACACAGGTGGACATGCCGACATGCGTGCAGGCACTAATATGCAGCCACACACAACATTACACCGTTGATCGTTGATCCCAACTAAATAAGCATGCATTGATCACGGCCTAACTGTGATTGATCATCATAAACATGGCCGTCACTCTGCCTGATGGCCTGTTTGTCTGTCTCCTCTGTTTGTTTGTTTGTGTGGGCAGACGGGTGGCTTGCTTGTTGTTTGTTTATGGCTGATCATTTGTCACAATAAATCATTAGGGAGGGACACACACACACACACACACACACACACACACACACACACACACACACACACACACACACACACACACACACACACACACACACACACACACACACACACACACACACACAGCTGAGCTCCCTTGATTGTTTCCACTCCTCTCAAACTGATTTAGGCTTACACAAACACTTCAGGCTCACTGTGCTGTCACCCTCACACGCTGGAAGCTGCAGCTCCCACTGAGAAAAAAATGGGACATAGTTGAGTGCAAACCCCACTCCACTACACTGACGGATGACTTCCTCTGCCATTATGTAATGGGAGTTCAGGGCTTCACCTGCCCTGGCCGGGCCAGTGGCCTCTGTGCACACACCAGGATATGAGAGGACAGGGAATTGGTCTGTAGGTTGCTGGGTCACTACTCTGGGGATCTACATCAATTCCAGTCGAGGGAAAAGGGGAGAGGGGGTTTGGGGGTGTCCATATGTACAGTACATCATTACAGATTTTATTTTATGTACAAAACAAGTGAGATTAATGTTTCTTCACATGCTTCTTGTTTTCAATGCGTATGACCTCTGCAGTTAAAAGGCGTATTGTGTCATATCGGGCATGTTCAGTTAATACAGTTACTGGTCACCATTAAAATATTTCTTTTTGGCAAACTGAACATGCGACACCAGTGAAACAACCTACATTTTAGAAATTTTGGATCAATCCCAAATCATGGTGCCAGCACTGTACCTGCTGGCTTACTGGAATGGATTACTGGTCCGCCACAATCGCACAAAGCCAATCTTATTGGTTACACCTGTGCTTTTTCATTTTCATTTTCAACATTTGCTGTGAATAAAAATGTACTTGCAACCTCTCAGATTTGGGACTTTCAGTTAGTGCTTTATTAAATACAGCTGCACTGGATAGGCCAACCAGCTAACCCTGTACACTGTGTTGTATGTTAAAGCCATGCTAGCACCAAATGTATGCACGGTTGTCTGCTATAGTTGCCGCAGTGATTAAGACCCAGTGTATTGCTAAATAGATATGAGAACATTTCTACTAAAATACCATCACAAATAAACATCAGTTCATTTATACCGCTATCTTTACTTAAACTTCCTGTTGCAACAGAAGGTTTTAGTCGAATAAGCATACCATAACTATGGCTTAACGTAGCAAATGTTTGCATGGGGATTTGTGGCTGTGTGTGTTATAACCACAACTCCCCATGCAAGTGTCTATTCCAGACAATAAAGGCATTTTGATTACTGTGCTTATTTTTATTGTCACATCACAGAAAAAAAGGCTGCAACTAACAATTATTTTCATAGTCGATTAAAATGTTGATTATTTTCTTGATTATTCGATTAGTTGTTTGGTCTATGAAATGTCAGAAAATTGTGAAAAATGTGGCTCAGTGTTTCCCCAAAGCCCAAGATGACTTCCTCAAATGTCTTGTTTTGTCCACAACTCAAAGATGTTCAGTTTACTGTCACAGAGGAGAGAAGGAACTAGAAATTATTCACATTTAAGAAGCTGGAATCAAAGAATTTTTACTTTTGTCTTAAAAAAATACTCAAACCGACTAATCGATTATCAAAATAGTTTATTCATTTAAGAGTTGACAACTAATTGATTAATCGATTAATCTTCGCAGCTCTACAAAACACACCTCTTCAGATTAGCTTTCCACATACAATAGTCTTACATTTCCCACCTGATAGTTACTGGTTTTATTGTTTTTAATTGCTTCTAATATACTTGTTTTATGTGTTGGTTTTATTGCTTATCTGTTTTTAATGTGATATATGTTCTGGTTTCTACTGTAAAGTGTCACTGAGTACCATGAAAAGCGCTATATAAATAAAATGTATTATTATTATTATTATTATTATTATTATTATTTGGAGCAGACATTGTGACTTCTCATAACAGGAAAAGCACATTAACCATGGATCTGTTCTATGCAAGTATCCCGGGAAGCGATGCCAGTGAGCCAAGTGCAATATACCAGGAACCTAAAACTGAAGCAGCTAAATGGAATTCAGCCATCATTAATTTGATTATTTACAGCTCTGCTTTTCTTACTGGGACATGTCAAAATGTTCAGAATGAAAAAGGCCTATTTGCAACTATCAGTGTTGCTCTATTCCCAACATAACTTGCTATAACCTATTATTGTCCTATCCTATAGGTGGGATTTGAAATAATGGGTTTAAATATGAACTATTACTTTTAAGGCCCCAGAGTTTAATCGGGCAAAATCATTGAAAACACCTGTGTGGGTGCACCATGGGTGTTGAGGCCTTTAACAGGGTCGGGTCTGCAGTGCATAATATGATCTATATCACAAACTGAACATCCAACATTGGATAAAACAATTGGATGAAAGCTCTATTTGGAACTTTATTTAAAAGGAGATTTGATTTAAAAGTGTATTGACTTTACCTGAATGAGGATGTGACAGTGCCAATGGAGAGAGAGCCGAGCAGGGACTCAGGCTGGGATCTGCCTGGATTATGCAGCCATGGGTTATACAGAGTTGAACATCTGGTCACAAAGACAGCTGAGATTGTGTTACTCATCCCTGACAGCAAGAGAGGAGCATGTGAGAGATGAGTAGACAGATGGAGATTTTTAGCATATTATTCATGTGTTTAAAAGGATGTCAAACTGTCTATGGCCTAGGGCAGCTACTTCAGAACATGTTGCAAGCCAAAAAGCCATATATTTCTCTGAAGAATTGTTCTACCAAATCAGCACCAAAGGCAGTGAATATTTCACTTACACATGACAGTTGGTGAGTAAGAGCAATTCAATAGGATGTTCAAGTTTGACTTAGAAAATTGGTTTCTGCAGCTTTACTGTAAGATGTGCGTGCAACTGAACATTTAGGCTAAAAAATGCTATGGGGGGGGGGGAAGCAGAAAGCAGGGACACAGTGAAAACGAAACAGAAGGACAGCAGGACGACATTGTAAAAATAAAAGCGTGCCTCTGTTGCTGCCCTCTGCTATAACCTGAAGGCCTTGGGGTGAGTTTGTAAACTTCTGAGTGACCTGAACATCTGACCACTCTGTCCTGTACCTGCAATAAAACACAGACAGAGGCACTACAAACGCAAGCCAAGCACATCAGCAAAGACCAACAAGCAGGCCTCACAGTGTCCACTTCAGCATAGAGAGAGAAACCATTTCCAAAACACAAGAGTATGTTATCCCGCTGTTCGTTTGTCTGCCTCTGTTTATACTTCCTCATTTTTATGTTGAATTTATGTTGTGGGGAGACCTGTGTCTTGGTGTGAACATGGTGTGTATATGCACATTTGTAAGTCCTCGCACCATTTAACAGGCTCATATTTACTTGTGAACTTTTGTGGGAGTGCACATGACACGGTTCATCTGTTTCGCTCTTTCCATGCTTTGTTTTTACATGGCATGCTGGGAATTGTTGTTGTGTTTGGTTTGTGACTCCTCAGCCAGAGTCTCCATTAGATAATGAAGGGGAACAGTATTGGTAGTGGGAAGGTGAAGGTCAAAATACACACGCATGACTGATCAGTCAGCCGTGTTGAGCTCTGCATACTCTGATGAGTCAGCAAAAACAACGGCTGTATGTTTTCTGGAGGGGAAGCTAGATGTCAGTTTCTGCTTTTTCTATGTTAGATTTGCTTTGAGCTGTGCCAAAAAAAAACGTTATTATGTTTAAGTTTTGAGGCAATTTCTGTATTATTAGCAAAATAAAGTGTGATTTAGCTAGATGTTTCCATCAACTGTCTAAATGTAAACATATGCAAGGGGGAATTGCAAGATTACACAATAAATCAAGCACTAATAACTCAGATAAATGATAGCATTCCATTCAAGTAAAATAGCTATCTAAAAGTAATTTTATATAGAATAAAGTAAGATGAATAGTTAAAAAAGGGACTTGATCATAAAGGGTCTAAATATAGAGGGTGTCATACAGTATGTTGTATAGATTGTAAAGCCCCATGGCCATGGGGCACATTTGTGATATTATGCTATAGGCCTGAATAAAACTGAATAAGTAATAGCTCAGTTCAAAATAATATCAAAGGCTAATAGTTAGGCTTAACTAAAATATAAACACAGAATTCACGTTTAGTTTCAACTCTTTTCATTGTATTGGTCTGTCAGTGATAATTGTTGTGATTGGCTAAAGACGCCAAGAAGCAGCTCGATTGGTTGGGGTTAGGCATTTCACCTCGCGTGGTAAAGGTTAGGGTTAGGGGATTGGTCAGGGGATAGGACCTGTACATGTAAGCATGGACGCCTGGCCAATAGTAGTGTGTGAACGCTATTGAAGGGCGGGTCTAGGCGTGGCCATAGTGGGATTCGTAATATCGCCGGAGAGGGAACGAGCGAGCGTGAGAGAAAACGGGACGAAGTCGAAAAACCAAGATAAAATATCAGCAGTGTGTTAAGACCCCAACACTCTTTTACCTAATTTCACTTAATTAGGTTGCACGCCAGTGCGTCTGTGTGTATTTTTAAAGTCTGTGAGTTAGCTACTTAAAAATGCTTAGCTGTTGGCCGCTATGCTAGCCGAAGTAACGATGCTAACCGCATAGCTAGGCTGCTAACAATAGTTTCTAGAAGTTAATTTGTGTGGCTACTAAAAAAAGTGACCCAAGAATGAGTGTGAGCTTGGACCCAACACAGTATTCAAGTTCAGATGGGCCCCACGGTGACCAGGAAAGCTGTGTGGGCTCTCAGATGAGATGATGAGATGTTAGATAGCGCCATTTGTGACCAGAAAAGCCCTTGGGTGCCTCTGACGAAGATTTTAGCCTGCTGTCACCTTCTTCTCTCCGACACAAGTCGTCTCTCCAGGACAGTAACAGAACTGTAAGTTAAACATTTCATCCCTTTTCATTGCTTACAGCGAAATAGTGTGTGTATAATATCTATCTATCTATCTATCTATCTATCTATCTATCTTTATATATTACGTTATTATTTTCCTTTTAACAATGTTTAACAAAATTGAATGTCTACTGCAATCACATGGGAAAAGTAACTACATTGACATACTGTGAATTGTTTTTTTAATAAAGAATCATTTTTGAATCGAAAATCGATTTTGAATCGAATCTTGAGCCTAAAAATCGATATTGAATTGTGACATTTTCAGAATCGTGCACCCCTACTAAACTCAGTCCACTGCGTTTTAGGGGCCTTTCACACCAGCCTCATTTAGTTCGGTTGAAGTGCGCTAGAGTTCGTTTTCCGCTCTAGTGTGGTTCGTTTGGGCAGGTGTGAATGCAGCAATCGCACTCGGATGTGTACCAAAAGCGGGCCAAACAACCTTACCAACACCTTCTTGAAGGCGTTTTCACACTAGGGCTGCCACCTCTTAGTCAATTAGTCGACTAATCGGTCGTTTTGGTCTTAGTCGACTGAGATTTCTTTAGTCGATTAGTCATTTTTTATGCTTATTCATGCTTAATTACTTATTTCCAAGAAACTTCTGAGCACATTTATGGTAAACACGAGATTTAAAGTGGTGCTTTTGCAGGATTAATTGTGGAGAAACTCAGTTTTACAGATGGTTAATTAACTACATATATAGTACTATTGTGATTTTCTAGTCTTAACCACCTCTCAAAGCGCACAGCTCTGTCAATTAAATCAACTAATCGATTAGTCGACAAAATCGTATAAGTGTTAGTCGACTAAGAATTTCTTTAGTCGAGGACAGCCCTATTTCACACCTATAGTTTGTTAGCTTTGGTCCGAATCTGTTTATGAGTTTGTAAACTTGGGGCGATTTCCCCTTGGTTGGGTTTCGTTTCACACCTGGTAAAATCCAGTTGACAAAAATGCGTTATTACAAATCACGCAAGAACGTTCACTCCTCTTATTGGTCAGATGTGCCTGGGGCGGCAGCAATAAAGTAAATACAGAAAGAAGGTCCTGTGTGGAATAATGCATATTTCTTGCATCTCCGTGGTCAAACCATCTAATTTCATTTAAATAATCCGACACGATACATCCTCTTGTTGTTACGTCGCGCCGGTGTCCAACTTTAGCGACGGCTGGTTTGACCACGGAGATGTGAGTGACGGATGGCGAGCTTTACTGCTGTCTATTTCTGTGAGAGAAACCCTGCAAGCTGCTACAGTTTGCATGTTCTGCCGCATCGCCGATTGCTTAGCACACCGGACAACAGGAGACCTTATCTCAGACTTGTGGAGTTTATATAGTTGCTGTGGTTCGAGGTCGGATCACGTTCTCACCACAAACGGACAGCTCCAGAGTTAGATAAAAAGCGTTCTGAGACCACGTTATCAAGCAGGTCTCGGTACTCTCGTTTGGTCTGCTTTTGGTGGGCATCCGAGTGCGATTGCCGCGTTCTCAATTGCCCAAACGAACCACACCGGTAGGGATGGGGATCATTTCTTTTTATTGATATTGATACCATTTTCGAGACTGCTTAACAATCAGAGTCTTTATTATCGTTATCAATTCTTTTATATTATTTGGCGGACAAATTCTTAACATCTTAATATCTTAACAGAACTATTATTGCTTTTATTGCACAAACTGTGAGTCCGTGACTGTTAGATTTCTTCTGTCACTGTTTTTGTTTTAACCCCCTTATGTATTTTTGAACTTATGGTCATAGCTAACTATTCTGCCCTCGGGTGATTCCTCTTCACTATATACGATCTTTGTTTCATCTGCAATGACGGACCAGCCTTCCATTGGTTGGCAAGACGTAAACAAGCTTTTGATTGGTCAGAATGGTCTCCCAGAGCATCATGGGAAACACAAAATGGCGGTTGGCATCAAAGCTTGCGGCGATAAACGACCGAAAATGTATTGATTATGGACATAAAGTGTATCCATCTTAGATGTAACAGTTTGGATTAATTGCACATAGAGCCCGAAAAACGATGCCGTTTTTTTTCGTATACGACAAGCCTGGGTTAGGGTAACGAGCTGATTAAACGGCCCACAGAGCGTTGCCGTCGGTAGCCAGTCCCGCTATGTTTTGAATGATTTTTGGTGGGGAGGCTAGTCTTTACCTGTGGTCTTTACACACACACTGTGCTCGTCAATCAGTTTTCCGGTTCACACACTTATCTATCTTTAGGCATAACGCTAAATGATCCACCAGTTTAGGTAGCAGTAGCGATAAGCTTGGATCTTATTGATTTTTGGGTTTTGAGAAATTTGGAACCGGGTCCTAATAGAACTGGGTCTCGAGACTCATCCCTACACACCAGTGGGGCAAACAAACTCTAGTATGATTCAACCGAACTAAATGCAGTAGGTACTGCATACTGCATTCGTCTGTAGTATGCAGTAAGTGATATTGAAAAAAGGCCAATGTCTGAAAAAATATTTATTTGAAATGAGCTGGTTTGACCATAAGGATGCAAGAAATATAAACTAGTCCAAAACACAGGACCTTCATCCTGTATTTACTTTCTGGCTCCAGCCCGGAGCAGATCTGACCAATAAGGTCACTGGTAGTGATGTATTTTGGTACGCTTGGATTTTTCTCTGTGTGAAAGGAAACCGAACCAATTTTTAAAAATTGAATTACTCGGGCAAGGAATCGTTTCAGCCCTAAGTGGAGGCATCTAATGATAAGTGGCAGCATGACATCATTCATTCACAACATTCGATCCCAATTATCACATCTTCTCTTTTTTG